>NW_026652285.1:66242362-66375345 GCF_009828535.3 Hylobates moloch | reverse complement strand
TGCGCGGACCACCGGCCGCACCGCTATCGCAGCTTCATGATTGAGGAGATCCTCACGGAGCCACCAGGGCCCAAGGGCGCCGCGCCCGCAGCCGCCGCTGCCGCGGCGGGCGAGCTGCTGAAGTTCGGCGTGCAGGCGCTGCTGGCGGCGCGGCCCTTCCACAGCCACCTGGGTACGTGTGGCGGCCGAGGGGTCGCGGGCCGGGCTTGGCGGGAGACAGCGAGCTGAACCGCGGGGGCGCCCCGAGCCTTCTCCGGCCTCGAAGCAGCCCCGGGAAGCTGCTCTGGGAGCGCAGATTCTAGGACCGTCTCTCGGAGCCTTCCAGGCGGGAGGCGGAGGGTGCAAGCGCCAGGCCTCACAGAAACCAGGCCTCGTGCCCGCGGGCCGCCCAGGGAGGGTGTTCGCTGTTTCCTTCACTGCTTCCCTTCGGCCTCCAGCCCGGGGACCCCGAGTGAGCATCCCCATTGCAGGCGCACGGCCAGGTTACGGACTCTTGTGGGTGGAAGCGACCTCAGGCCACGGGCGCCTGGGCTTCGCCGCAGAGGGCTGGCCGGGAGTGGCCGCGGCTGCCCAAGCCAGGGAAGTCGGACCTCTGGGGAGGAGGCCTGCGCTCCCGAGGGCTTGGTGCTGACGCGGGCCTAAGCCGGCCCGGAGCCCCCGGGAGCTCCAGCGGGCGAGGAACGCGGCCTTGGCCGCAGTGCGGACCTGCTTGGGCCTTGCCTCGGGGCCAGAGGCCTGACTGTGAGCAGCTGCTGGCTGTCCCTTCTGCTTTCAGGTCGGCTGGGCCTCTGCAGGGCTTGAACGGCCTGCGCAGACCTTTTCAGCTTCTGCCCTTTCTCCTGATTTGGCGGGGCCTGCTCTGTCCTGATGGTGCTGTCTCCATCGCACTCCACCCTCGTCTTGTCTTTCCCTATCTCGCTTTCCACCCGTCTGCCGGTCAGCCTCCCTCGGCTTCTCTCATTGGGGTCGGTCTGCCTCCCATTTCTCACCTTTTCCCTACGGATCCTCTGCCCCACATTTACCTGCGCCTTGCCCTGCCCTTTCCGACTCCAGCCGGGCTAGGTCTCGCACCTCAGTGACAGGCCTGTCGGGGAAGGGAGGCTCCTACGCTGTAGCCGGGACCTCAGCCTTTCAAGTCGCCTTCCCTGCACCCCCCACCTCCTAGTCGGTGCTCCCCAGCCTGGAGACGCCAGGGCCAGCGCGCTCCTTCTAAGTCCAACTGGGACTCGGCCATTCGGCCACCTTTCATCTCCATCTGCTCTGTTGTTACTAATTCGTTTGAAGCGGGCAAACAATCATTTTAGGACTGAAGAAAATGGAAACATCTTCATGGGGAAGCGTCTGAAAATAGAAAACGTGAACAATAATTTCCAGGTTCTCAGGGTACTTTGGAATTTCCGGGAAGCACCCAACTCCGGCCCAGATGACTCCTGGCCACCCATGGCTGTTGTGCCACGCACGGAAGAGCAAATGTGCACGCTCCATGCATGTTCTTTTTCGAACGCAGCAATGCTGATTTGGTTGGAGCAAACGCCCGTCTTCTTAGGACCGGCTGCCGTTTTCGTTTTGGTTTCTACTTTCCCCGAAAGACAAGACACACTCCGAGTTTCTCGCAGCTGCAAACATGTTCATCAAGAACCCCGAGATCTCAGAGGCAGCTGAGGCTTGGAGAACTCCAGGACAGAACACAGACAGGGTCGAGGAGATACTCCCTCCCAAATCTGGGGAACAGCAGCGTTGAGGAGGGTCTCTATCTGCGCCATCCGCGCCGAGCGGCAGGGCGTGGAGGTTTTGCGCTGGGTGGCACTGGCCAAGCGCGAGCACCCCCGCGGCACATGGTGCGGCAGCCCCTGGGGCAGAGGAGCGCGGCCGTAGCTCACCCGGCTCCTCATTCTCTTTCTTCGCAGCCGTGCTGAAGGCCGAGCAGGCAGCGGTGTTCAAGTTCCCACTGGCGCCGCTGGGCTGTTCAGGGCTGAGCTCTGCGCTGCTGGCGGCGGGGCCTGGGCTGCCCGGCGCCGCGGGTGCGCCACACCTGCCGCTCGAGTTGCAGCTCCGCGGGAAGCTGGAGGCGGCAGGCCCTGGGGAGCCAGGCACCAAGGCCAAGAAGGGGCGTCGGAGCCGCACTGTGTTCACCGAGCTGCAGCTGATGGGCCTGGAGAAACGCTTCGAGAAGCAGAAGTACCTTTCCACGCCGGACAGGTAGGGCGGGGCAAGGCTGGGGCCAGCGGGCTGTGGGAGGGTGGTCACTTGCCTTGCTGAGAGTGCGCCCTGCTCTTTCCAGAATAGATCTTGCTGAGTCCCTGGGCCTGAGCCAGTTGCAGGTGAAGACGTGGTACCAGAATCGGAGGATGAAGTGGAAGAAAATAGTGAGTGTGCCTGGTGGCTTCCCGCCCCTCGGCTTCCTGGGCCATGCCCCGGTGCATGCAGAGCTGCTCTCCTCCTTCTCCCCGCGGAGACTCTGCCCAACCTCCCGATTCCCTCGGTGCCTGGTACGCACCGGAACCCTCTCAGTTCTTTCTGCCCCTTGGGTAAGCCAACATTTCTTCCTTTCCCCGCGGCACCTTCAGGCCTCCTGGCAGTCTTATGCTCCCCAGGCCAGGCCGCTCCCCAGGCGGCATTCGGACAAATAACCACCATTTCCCGGGACATTTCCCCACCATTTCCTCATATGGACCCTGCACTCCTTAGTCCCACCTGGGTTCAAGTCTCCTCGGGGGTCCCCAGTCCACGTCCTGGCTCACCCAGGTGCTGGCGGTCCCCGGTGCAGGTGCTGCAGGGCGGCGGCCTGGAGTCTCCCACCAAGCCCAAGGGGCGGCCCAAGAAGAACTCAATTCCAACGAGCGAGCAGCTTACTGAGCAGGAGCGCGCCAAGGATGCAGAGAAACCGGCGGAGGTGCCGGGCGAGCCCAGCGACAGGAGCCGCGAGGACTGAGGGCGGTATATGGTGCCGGGCCCGGGATGCCCACGCCACCGGCAGCCCCCTCACTCGGCGGAAACCCGCGAGCCGGCCCTTCCGCGTCCAAGACGTTTACTTCCTAAACCTTTTATTATGATCTTGAATGCGGACAATTGGGGCCAAACGAGGAAGGACACAGACCCTAAAGCCAGACCCAGGTCCCAGCGCGCTTCTGGGCTCTAACCTGGGAGACTCGCATCCAGCGCGGAGGAAGCTACAGTCTCTGCCCTGAGCTCCGTGGCGCAGAGCGCTCCACGCGCATTCACGCCCCGCTCCTCTTCTGCACCCCCACCCCGTCTGGGGCCTGCCCTCCCGGCCGGGGAGCCTCCAGGCACACACCCGCTACTGGACGTCGGGGACCTGGCGGTTGGGCTCAGGCCACCACGGCCTGAGACTGCCCCGAGGCAACCCGTCGGCTCGGCCTGGAGGCCGGGTCCCCGATGTCGCTGGGGCCCCTACCCCCTCTTGCGAAGACGGTGACTTTTTTTCCAATAAAATATTTTATGACACAATCGGGCTCGGTGGAGCAGCTTCTGAATCCACAGAGGGTGGGGGTGGGCGCGGCAAGATAAGCGCAACGCCGGCAATTGCTTCTTAAACTTCCTTTCCTCCGGCTCTGTCGAAGGCAGCTGTGCTCTTCACCAGCAAGCCCGGGCTAGGCAGGGCGGGCGGCTCGGTGGCTGTAGGATCCTAGGAATCGCTTCCACTCTGGGCGTGAGGGGCCAGTCTGAACTCCACCTCCTCTCCCTTGCCAGCCAGAGAGCCGCTGGCAGGAGCAGTCTGGCCGCACCGCGGGTGCCCAAAGGAGCGGGAGCCAGAGGTCCGCCGCAGAGCTCGCTCCGGAAGTGGCCCGGACAGAGAGCCGCGTCGGTTGTTGTTTCGGTTTCCTGGGACTTGAAGGACCAGTTTGTGCCGTCCTTGAGATGGTCTTCACCAACCCTTTATGAGGCGGATGGGAAGTCGAGGACGCAAGGTTTGGACAGAGCCCCCCACCAGCGCGGTAGCCCGCCCGCGGGTCCTTGCAGCAGCAATGGCTCCCCAGAGTTCGCACATTTTTCTTCAGGATACTCAGGGCGGCGGCGCCTGGGCTGCTGAGTTCCAGCTCCGGGCAGTGAGAGCACCTGGCTGACGGAGAGAGAGGACTCAGCTGACACCGGCGTAGGGAGGGTGCTCCCTTGCAGCGACACAGCTTGGTTGTGTGTGCTGTCAGGTGACCCCTTCTCATGGAGGTCTCAGTTGCCTTCCCGCAGTCCAGGCTGGGCTCAGGGCTGCCTGTGGGTTCCTGTCCTCGTGCTTCCTGAAGCTGGGGGTGGGGAGGATGACCAGAGGTGGGGATGGAGCGATGGCCACTTTACTGGTTAAAGCTCAGGAAGACTATGAAACTTGGCCATTCAGAGTTCCGGAAGCCAGGTCCTTCCAGGCTCAAAAAGTAAAAGAGATTTAGGTACAACAACGACAACAAAAAAGAGATTCAGGAACAAACAAACAAAAAACTCAGCTGCAGACTTTGTGTTTCAGAATCTGAAAGTGACTTCTTCTGGCCCCCACCTATTGTGGCAACAGCTTCCCTTTCAGATCTTGGCTTGACAGGCTCTTCCCAGAACCTGAGCTTGGACTTCCCCTGCCGGAACCTCAAGGCCTGAAGGAATGAGTGGTGGGGTGGGGGTGGGGGTGGGGGCCGGTGGGAGGGCGGCCTGGGGAGAGGAGAGGGAGAGAGCAAGCGCTTTCCAAGGGCTGCAGCCACTTTCCTCACCCTAGTCCTGCCAGGTGTGGGAAACCAGCTCTTGCTCACTCTGAGTTCTTAATTCAGCCTTGCAAACAGCTCCCAGACTACTCGCCTGCTTTTCCTGAGAAGCCAGAAAACCTACCCAACCTTGACCGCCTGGAATGAATGAATCATCAGTGTGTGACTGCCGCCCCTAATCCCTTCCAGGCTTGGGGTTACTCCTACGTCTTTCAACCTGGTGACCCTGCAGTAACTTTCCTGCACTGGTCCCAGCAGCCAAGTGACTTACCTGACTGCATTTAATCCTCTCTATTTGAAAGGACAGGAAGTGAAGGTCTGACTTCTGTGGAAAGGGAGGCCTGAGGGACCTGGTTTCCAGCGGTCTCTACCATACAGAGTTGTGAAAGAAGGTAGAATGCACCTAAACCAGTCAAGAGGGGCAAGGAGGGGTATCTGACCAGCATCAGTCACAGTTAGTTCAGGGCTCTCCGGTTTTACTAAATCCGAGGAAGGCAACCTTCGGCAGATTAGCTGCCCTGCGAGTCTTTGGCATTTTCCCAAGGTGCCTCGCTGTTCTGGACCTAGTGGTCTTTGTAGGACCAGGGCTCTGAGGGGTGGGGGAGGGGGTCCGGCCAATCCGGAGTCAGAGCACAAGGGCCCCAATATTTCAGTGGGAACAGCCCCCTCCCAGCACAGAGGGGAACTTGATGCGGGAACTCCGGTCCGGGGGTCACCTGTGGGTCAGTGGGGAAGTTGGGCCTCAAATGAGGGAGACCAGATTCCAGGCCCTGCAGTGCGGGAGGGGTGGAGTTTTTGTCACTGCCTTCACCTCTGTGCTCCTTGGCGGGACAGGGAACGCAGAGACAGACCGAGTCCCCGAGACTGGGGAAGAGGAGAGGGCTGCACGCCATTGTGTTTGGGCAGCTCAGGGCTTCCTTGCTTGGTGGAACCCTTGAGACCCAACGGAAGCTCCAGGCCCGCTCCAGGGAGCTAAGGCGCAGAGGCAGACGATTGCCCGCCGCCGGCCCGGAGACCCCGTGCTGACCTAGCTCGCAAAGCTGCCATTCTAGGTAAAGGGCCGCGTCCTGTCTTCCAAGGTGACGCGGTCTGTCGGACTGCGCGTGCCCGACCCGAGCTACCTGGCGCCCGCCCTGCGTGCCACTGCGCCCCAGCCACCGAGCGCTGAGGTTGTCTCTCTGCCTGCAGGCAGCAGTCGCATCCCTCATTTCAGGCCCGGGGCTTGAAGAAAAGGTCCCTTGGATCCCGTTCCTCTTCCCCCCTATGCACAAGTCTCTTCTCATCCCCAAAGTCCTGGGAAACAAAACCCAGATATGGCCTGGGCCCAGGCGGTGGCTGAGCTTCCCGGAGCCCGGGGGGCCGCAGCCAGGGGAGGGAGAGGCCCCAGGAGTCTCGCGAGAGCTGTGGCTCTGCGGGAGTGGGGAGCGCCTGCGACCGCCTGGACCCTGGGGACGCGAAGGGCTGGGGGCGGAGAGAGGGCTGGGATTACCCTGGCCGCAGCGTTCGCCCAGAGGCGCGAAGTTTGCGCTCAGTGTGCTTTATTCAAGGTGGCCTGGGGAATGAGGGAGTCCTTGGGGAGGATTGTCAGAAGGGCCCCGGCCCGGCATGGGGGAGGGGGTCGCTTCTCGACTGGTGTGGTGCTGGCCGGAGCAAGACGTTCTCCTGGTCAGTAGAAGGGGAGCTGGAGAGTCCCGGGAGAGAGAAGATTTGGGCGGCGCCCAGCTGGGCCCAGCACGCAGGAGGCGTGTGGGGAACGGAAGGCCACTTGCAGCCGACTTGGATATTCCAGCTCACCGCGGGCTCCACGCACAGCCCCCGCACCGCGAGGACAGTAGCAGGCGTAGTCGCGAGCGGGGGCGCCCCATCCCTCCCCCTGGCTTTTCACCTAAAAAAAAAAATAAGTTCCTCTGGCTTACTCCCTTCCCTGTTCTAGATTCCCCTAGAGGATCACTTGTGGGGACTAAGAAAGAAAAAAAAAAAGAAGCGCGGGTCCCAGCCCAAGTCGACAACAGCAGAATCTGAAGTTTTTGTCCCCTGGAGCCGGAGGGCACTGTCTTACTGTGCCTACGGGGAAACCGAGCAGGGCCGGCTAGGAGTGGCCAAAATGTGGTCCTCTCAACCCGGAGTGAGCACCTCCACTCGGCCATCTCTCCCCATCTCCCTGGAGCTCCAGGGTCCGAGCAGAAACCTGGCACCGCCTCTGTTTTCAGTTGCTCCCCTGCCTGATTTCCTTTCTACAGGTCAGGGAGCCTCTGCCCTAGAAATGACAGTACCGGAGAAGGAACGCAAAGGACATCCCCTGAGCCCACTTTGGGTTCCTGTGTCCACGGAGGAGACTAGCTGATGCTGGGAACCTCTGCCTCTCTGTCCAGGCTGGGTTCCCCAGCGGTCCCACCTACCGCCCCCACCCTCCCTCCCAGCCCAGCCCGGGGCAGATCTCGGAGCTGAAGGAAAACTTCTCAAATGCCACCTCCCCAACCCCACTGTAGGGAGGTAAGGGAGCTGGGACTTCTCGCTCCGCTGGGCAGGGCAGGAAGGTAACTGCAGCCGCGGGGCTAGCAGGTGCTGACTCTGGCTCAGCTCTCTAACCCTGTTCTGGTCACCGGGGCCACTCATATCTTCCTGCCCCAGGACTGTCAGAGGCCCCTCCACGGAAGGGCCTTCCCTTTTGGGATCTCTCTGACTTTGGAAGGGGGACCCTCATTGGTGTGACTTCAGAAGTTCAATTTGTCTTAGCTCTTACACAATAGTGTTCCTAGGTCTCGGCTTTAAGACAGCATCTTCCCATTTCTGAAATCTAGGTTCCATGACAGTTGAGATAGGGGTGAGGGTCCTAGAGGCTGTGGGTGTCATGGATGCTCCATGTGACCCCCCGCCCACTCCCATGGGTGTACTGCCGAGGTTATTTAGCCATTCCAGTGGACAGTGGTGGCCCCTGGCCTCTCAGGCACCAACGCTGGATGGGAAGACCACGGAGGGGAATCCTTCAGCTAGGCCAAGGAATTCACACGGGAGGAGTAGCTTGGGGCGGGGCGGAGGGTGGGGGTCCTTCAGCAAGGCACAGAAATTCACAGGGGAGGAGCAGCTTAGATGGTGTCCATTGAGAGAGGTGCCTCTGACCTCAAAGAAGTTTTAGGAATACCTCCACTGATGATTGATTGTGCTGATAGTTTCCGTTTTGATGTAAACTCAATAGTGATCTATGGGTTTTTTTTTTTTTAAATCTATGTCCTAATAAGCCTAAAAGAGATCTTTGAGTAAGTATAAAATAAAAATTCCAGGTGATATGAGAGCAATGGGTTATGGCTTCATTCGCAATATTTAAACAACGTTTCTTTCTCAGTGCTTCAGGAAATAATCGTGCATCTGACATCAGTGGCAGCATGGACTCACTGATAGGTATCAAGCTCTTATGTCAGCCCTTCATTCCTTTAACAAGCACTTATTGAGGGTGGCAGACAATTCTCAGCGCTAGGGACAGAACCCCCCCCCAATTTCTTCTGAATTATCTTATCGATCCAGGGACACCCCAGTAAGCTAGGTGCTCCTGCTCCCATTTTCCAGAAGATAAAGCTCACTGATGTTAGGCAACTTGCCCGGGAACACAAAGCCATTAGCAACGAATTGGATCTGATTTCAGCTTGGTTAGTCTCCACTGCCCCTCACTCAGCAGCCTCAAGGTCCAGCTTGGGGTGCCCCACATGCCTTAGGGTCTCCAGAGCCCCTGCCTGCCTGGAATAAGTCTTACTCATTTGTTCACCAATTTGTTCAACATGCCCTCTACGTGCCAGACACTGTGCTAGGGAGGGGTGGACAGACGGTGAAGAAGCCACAATTAAATCCACAAGATGATTTCAGAGAGTGATCGTTGTCATGTGGAAAATGCAACAGGTGATAGAAGATGAGTAGGGTGGGGGCTTTAGTCAGGGTGGTCTGGGAAGATTGGTCTCAGGAAGTGACCCTTCAGTAGAGACCTGACTGACCAGGAGGAAGGGGACGTCTGTAAAAAGCGCCTGGGGATGAGCGAAACCAAGTGCAAGATCCGGGGGCGGTTATGAGCCTAGCGGAAGGAGGTGGTGCAGCGGGAGGCCAGGGTGTCCGGAACGAGCAAGGAGAGGTGGAAGAGTGGGAGAGAGTGGGCAAGAATGTGGGCCCAGTCGCCACGTGGAAGCGCTGGGAGGAGGCAGCGTCCTGCTCTTGCGCCTTGGCCCGGGAGAGCCCCTGACAGCCGCCCCAAGTCCGCCCTGCCGAACGCAACTCGGCCCGCACGCGCAGCCGCCCCAAGTCCGCCCTGCCGAACGCAACTCGGCCCGCACGCGCAGCCGCCCCAGGCCCCGCGGCGGCTCCGCCTCCACCAGGCAATTTGCTTTTTTTCTCCTTTTTCATAAGGATGCAATTTTCTGCGTGCTTTAAGGACATTAGAAGGGCGTTTGACTGACGCGCCATGCGAAACGCATTAGCGAGGCTCGCGCTGCGCACGGCAGGCAGCGCCGCCCGTGCAAGGGGCAGGTGGAGGCCGAGGCAGGGGAGGACACGCAGAGGGACTCGACCTCGAGGGAGGAGAGACCGAGACACGGGGTAAGAAATGCAGAAAGGAGAGACAGAGGTGGAAGACAGCGGCAGTTTCTAAGAGAGAGAAAAGGGGAAACAGGGAAGTGTGTGTGAGAGAGTGGGGGGTGCGGAGGCACAGAAACGGCGGAAAGGGAGGGGGAGAAATGGAGAGACAGCCTGGAGAAAGGAAAGGGAAAGGGCAGATGGGAGAAGAAGGTGGAAAAGTTGGGGTGAGGAAAGAGTTACTGAAGGAAGGCAGCCCAGCTGTCCCGCAGACCACCATGTGACCTTGAGCACAGAAACGAGCGAGTTCCCTGCCTGGTAGTGGAGAAAATGGAAAGTGACAGAAAACTTCCTCCGTGTGTTTCTGCTTTTCGAATGAGCCAACCTCCCTCCTTCCCCAGGGCACTCGCGCATGCTGTTCCTCAGTCTGCAATGCTCTTCCCTGTCTCCTTCTTCCGTCCTGGGCTCCCAAGGGTCGTTTCGCAGAAGAGGCCTGCTCTGACCCTGACTCACCCTGCAGTGCGCTCTGGCACTCACCACCACTCACAATGCCTTGTGTATCTACCTGGGATCTATCTTTGGGGCAAGGTCTCTCACGGCTCCTCTCCACCTAGCATTCCCCTGCACTTTAAGGAACTTACTCTGCAAATGCTCAGACACCGCTCCCGCCCCGCAAACTCAGAGTCAGGAGGATGCTGGCTGAGTGGTTCTTTTTCTTCCCCCAGGGGTATCTGTAGGAGTCCCTCCTCCTGTCTGAATGGTGGCTGGTGGCTGAGTGTGGGCGGGGGGAAGGTCTGGAGGGGTTTGGGTTGGTCCTGCAGTCAGGATTTGGGAATGGTCCTGGGGTTCATGTGGGGATGTGGTGCAGGAGCACCAAGTGGCATCGTTCCCCAGCCCTGGAGCCTGAAGGGAGCCCAGGCCCTCTCCAAGCAGAGGCAGAGATAGAAGCCAGCTTGCACTGGGGACCAGCTATGTGTGCTAGGCCCAGGATGGGGCCTCTCCATCCCCACCTCCACCATTTTGGAAGCACTGATGTTGGGCATGGCCGTGGCTAATCCCAGTGTGGTTAATCCTAAAAACCTCTTGAGATAGAGAGGGTGAAATCTGTTTCTCAGATGAGAAAACTGAGGCTTAGAAAAGGGTCTCACACCTAGTGAATGGCAAGCAGAGCTGGGGTGTAATTCAGCCCAAAGTAACTTGATGAGCTAGTCCTGTACCTTCAGCCCTGAGAAGATTCCCAGAGAAGGCTTAGCTGGCTGAACTGCGTTGCAATTCATTCCAGAATACAGCTGTTCTG
Organism: Hylobates moloch; assembly: GCF_009828535.3. Taxonomy (NCBI): domain Eukaryota; kingdom Metazoa; phylum Chordata; class Mammalia; order Primates; family Hylobatidae; genus Hylobates; species Hylobates moloch. Next base: position 66,364,794 of record NW_026652285.1, on the reverse strand, counting down.
AGTTCAATCAGTGAAGGGCCCGAATACGAGCACAGCTGAGCCATGGGGCAGCCTAGCACTGTGGTTAAGACCCAGGTCATTTATTAGCTGTGTGACCTTCGGCAAGTTACCTGTCTTCTCAGTGCCTCAGTTTCCCCCTCTTTAAAATAGGAACCGATAACACGATCTCATGTCCTCATTAGGTGCCTGGACATGCAATGAGTAGGATTTCCTCCCAAAAGATTTTTGGAATAAATGCGAGGATATTACTTGGTGTTCTCGTGGTGTCCCTGGAGCTGATGGGAGCTGCTAGGATGGAGCAGCTCACAGAACTGCAGGGGGCACCCCTGTTCTGGGCAAGGGGACAGGGCTGGCTCTCTGCAGGCCTTTGCTGCTCCTTCCTCCTTGTGGGCTGATGATGGACTATTGTCCACGAGAGATCCTGGGCTTTGGAGGCAAGTTTGTGCTGGGATCCCTGAGGGTCTGGCATAATTCCCTTCCGTTGTCTTCATGGCACTTACACGAGGGCAGTCCTCGGGAGCTGCCCATCTCTCCCACCAGCATGTCTGCTCCAGAAGGGCAGAGACCCTGCCTGTCCTGCACCCCAGTTCCTGGACAGCGCTGGGATGTGGCAAGTGCACAGCAAAGATCTGTGGACCGGATAAGTGAATGTCCTGCTGCCCCCACACTTACACACTGGGAAGTCCCGGCCAAACTCTCGCTGTGGTTATGACCCATGTGTGAAGATCTCATATGACAATAGTTAGCTTGGCCTTCCCTGTCACAGCCAGTGGAATGCAATACCCTCTCTTCCCCTGCCTGCTGGTGGTAAACTGAAGCAGGGGCAGGGTGATTGGCAGTCCCTTGGCAGCATGGGTGTCACCCTAGGGGTGCTCCACTCTTGGGGCTCCTCAGGGTCTCATAGGTCAGGCTATGTCATTCCCACAGTGATGCTTCAGCAGCTCTCAGTCAAACCCATCAGGCCCTGCAGTGAATGAATGAACGAACGAATGAATGAGTGATGGCCCAGTTCTTTCAGTTATAAGCTCTGGCTTTGAGTTGGCTCAGGACTTCTGCTGCCACCAAAGCCTGCCCTTGCAGCAGCCTGAAAGTGCAAAGAAATTCACCCCTTCCACCCTTGAAAGTGGTCCTCAACCAGGGGTGGGCAGGAGTTTGTGGATAGACACCTGCCTCACCCCCAGGTAGATGATGCTGAGGGGTGCTATCCACACTGGCTCCCAGAGTTCCCCTGCAAGGTCAAGCTCCAGTTGCCCCTGGGTTGATTTGCTGGACACCACACCCTTTGTCAGCTGTGTGGTGTTGGTCCTGTCCTGTGTAACATGAGTGGATGGGCAAGCTCCATAGAGGGCCACTGTGGGGAGGGGAAACCATGAAACCAGCTCCCCTCATGTCTCTGAACTGTTGTGGCTCTGGGTAGGCTTTTATTTGAACAACAGGATAGCTGCAAAACGAGGTTTAAGACCAGCTAAGAGTAGAGACTTTCAGAGGACCCTGCCCAGCTCAGAGCTTCTGGAATCCTCACGTTCCCCTTCAAGCAACCACTGGCTTTGCGTCAATCATGCAGCAGCCTCCCTGGTGTGTAACAGGGAGGAGGAGGAGGAGGAAGGAAGAGGGAAAGAAAGTAGGAGAAACCAAGGAGGACCACACACTGTCTGATGCCCGGTCTGTGTGATGCCGGCAGCGGCTATTCAGAGGCTGGGATGGCTGCCTGCATTTCCTGATCTTCAAGGAGACCTTGGACATCCTGTGAACATAAGCAAGCAGAACCCCTTCTAAAGAAGGGACAGCATGCTTCATTGCGAAGGGGCCCCGCTGGGCAGCTCAGCGGGTTCTTGGAGGCCCAGTCCACATGGAGCTCCTGTGCTCTTGCTGATGGGGGATGCAGGAGGAGGAGGAGGAGGAGGAGGAGGAGAAGGAGGAGGAGAAGGAGGAGAGGGAGGAGGAGGGGAGGAGGCGGAGGAGGGGAGGAGGAGGAGGAGGGGGAGGAGGAGGAGGAGGAGGAGACCAGCATCACAGGCAGGGAGTGAGTGGGGCTGTGGGAGAAGCGGAGGAAGGATGCCCTTTACGTATCATTTGTTCGTTCATTCATTCATGTATTCATTTCCTCATTCCCTTATTTGATCTTACAATAGGAAGTTATTTGTGCCTTATTTGTACACCCATGTTCGTAGCAGCATGATTCACAATAGCCAAAGGGTGGAAGCATCTCAAGTGTCTATCAACAGATGAATTGAGAAACAAAATGTGCTCTGTACACACAATGGAATGTTATTCAGACTTAAAAAGGAAAGAAGTTCTGACCCATGCTACAACGTGGACGAAACTTGAGGACATGATGCTAAGTGAAATAAGGCAGTCAGCAAAGGGCAAATACTGTGTGATTCCAGTTATATGAAGTCCCTACAGTCATCAAAGTCATAGAGACAGAAAGTAGAATGGGGGTTCCAGGGTTTGGGGGGCTTTGGATAATCTCGCTTCTCCCCTTTTACTCACTTGTAGTCTTCAAGAGTAACTGTAGAATGTGCTGTGGATACGACATCCATAGAGAGGGACGGCTGGGGCAGCCGTGGCTCTGCTCTAGTTCCCCCTATAGAAGCAGGATGTCCTTCAATGGTTTAGCCAGCAAGTCTCTTTGCTCCATGGTCTAAAACCCAGCCCAAGACCTGCTTTCCAGGACCCTTCAGCTGGGGTGCAAGTGGGGCACACATTAATGAACAAGACAGGGGATCCCAGGCTTCCATTGTCCCTTGCTACCTATCTGTAAGGAACAAACCCACTTCATGTAACCTGTTGGGTACCTGGGTGTGCTCTCACTGGACTCTGACAATTTGCTAGCCAGTGCACAGTGAGCCTACTCTGGGGCTTGAGGAGGGGCAATGGGGAATTCGTGTTGAAGGGGGACAGAGTTTCAGTTTTACAAGATGGAAAGAGTTATGCAGATGGATGATGATGATGGTGGCACAACAATGTGACTGTACTTAAAACCACTGAACTCTTAAAAATAGTCACAATGGTAAATTTTATGTTATGCATATTTTACCACAACTGAAAAGTTATTGTGCCTTCTTTGGACAAGATTCTGGGCTTTGCCCATCCCCTCAGAGAGCATGCATTCCCTCACCTTCTGCATCATTTACTCTGAGCTGATGACTGCTTTCTTCACTTGTTAGTACATTCAGTGAACACAGCTGGGCATCTGATGATTCTAGGACACAGCTGAGGGCAGGACAGACAAGACCCCACCCTTGGAGCCACATCCAGTTGTGGGGACAGTGAACAAAATTAGTAAGTAAAGATGTAATAGGTCAGAAAATGGAAGTGCTTTGGTGAAACTAAACCAAGGAAGAGGAATGGGTGCACAATCTGACAGGCCCTATGGAGGTGGTGGTGACACTGGAGCAAGGGAGAAGTGGGAGGGGAGGAGCACAGCAGGCACAAGGGCCTGGCCAGTGCAGCAAAAGTTTGTGGGGCAGGCTTGGGCCTAGCTTTTCCTTGGAGAGGGGGTCTGACGGAGGTTTGAGGGTTCCTCTTGCTGTGTCTGGGGGTGGGATGAGGGTCTAGGCAGGGAGCCGTGGGAATTTCTGCCACCATCCAGATGAGAAATGATGGGGCTGGATCAGATGTGGCAGAGGTGGGCAGAGGTGGGATTCAGGTGCATCTGGAGGAGCACTCAGTTGCTGGCTGGCTGAGCTGGAGGAGCATTAATGTGAGGCCTGAGCTGTGGCAGGTGGAAAGGACCCCGGGGAGTAGAGGTGGGAAGTGGTGCCAGCCACTGACGGTTCCCTGCTGGCTGCCCTCCACGCAGCTGGGATTTGATGTCTGTGATTAGGCATGGGCAAGGGACAGGGTTGGGGGACTCACAGAGAAGAGGAGCAGCTCATTTGACCTAGGAGGAAGGCGTGCGTCCCGGTAGGAGGACCAAGTTGGGCTTCAGGAGAGGTCCCAGGTCCCATGAGAGGAGCAAGGGTAGGCTGGGACAGTCCCCCCGTGGAGTTCTGGGAAACAACCTCCGGGGCTGTTCTCCTAGGGAAGCTGGTGCCGGCAAAGAAAAGCTTTCTCCTAGCGTCAGCCGCCAGAGATGTCTGTCAGGGGGTAAGTTCTCCATCACACGAGGTGTGTGATTTAAGAGGGCCGCCACAAGACAGCTGCAGCAAGTGAGCAGCGCTAGCCCTTAGAGTTGTTTCCTAAATGACACGGAAGCCAAGGGTGAGTGGGTGAGACCCAAAGCACCATTTCCGTGCCTATGCCCAAACCTCAGGTCCACCATCTCTGCCCGTGTGTCTGAGCTGGTGGACAGCATGGAAAATGGAAGGGAGGACTCAGGCTGGATGCTCATGGCGCTAGCACCTTGCTCTTCCACGTAGTACCTGGGTATAAGCCAGGCTCAGTGTCCCACTCCTGGAAAGGCCAGCCTTCAGGACTACATCGTAGGGGGTCCCATTGTGTCTGGAGCTGGTTCCTTCCAGCGGGTTTGTGATATGGCTGACTTCACGAATGAAGCCGCACACCTTCACGGTGAGTATTACAGCTCTTAAAGATGGCACGGACCCAAAGAGCAGCGGTAGCAAGGTTTATTGTGAAGAGCAAAAGAATAAAGCTTCCACAGCACGGAACAGGACCGGAGCAGGTTGCCGCTGCTGGCTGAGGGGTGGCCAGTTTTTATTGCCTTTTTTGTCCCCTCCCATGTTCCGTTTCTGTCCTATCAGAGTGCCCTTTTTTCGATCCTCCCTTTTAGGGAGGCTACTTTTAGGATCCTGCTGATTGGTGCATTTTACAGAGTGCTGATTGGTGCATTTTACAGAGTGCTGACTGATGCGTTTTACAGAGAGCTGATTGGTGCATTTTACAATCCTCTTGCTAGCTGCAGAGCGCTGATTGGTGCGTTTTTACAGAGTGCTGATTGGTACATTTTGCAATCGTCTTGTAAGACAGAAAAGTTCTCCAAGTCCCCACTCGACCCAGGAAGTCCAGCTGGCTTCACCTCTCACCATCCATGGCCTGGCCCCTCTCTTCCGGGGTCCCTTGTCTGCAGGACAAGCCCCTGTTTCTGGATGTCTTCACCAGAAAGTGCTGCTTGTGATTTTTTTTTAAACAGTCTCTGTGAGTTACTCACACATTTAAAATTATTTTAATCTATTTTACACACTATATAAATGGGGTTGTGTGTTTCCTTTTTATTAAAGATGTCTTATTTAGGCTGCTTGTAATATGACCAGGAGGCTGTCTGCTGAGGCCTGGGATTTTTGTGGGGCTGCAGAGTGGTTCACAGCTTGGAGGGCAGCTCTGCCTATGGGATGCTGTTAGTGCCCTCGCCTGGTGGCCTTGGCACACCTCCCGTCTGTGGTGCTGCAGCCTCTGGGGCCTGGATGTGTGGGCTGCAGGTCTCCTGCACACGGTGGCATGAGATGCCTGCCTGCCCAGGTGGCAGTCACTGCCAAGGCCCCAGGGAAGGGGCTGGTCAGATAAGAAATGTTGTCAGGTCATGGTCTAGACACTTGATTGACACAGTGGAAGACCAGGCAGCCCAGGTCCTGTCCCCATGGGGCTGGCTTGATTTGCTGCATTTTTGAGAAGCTGTGAAGTGCCTGGTTTGTGCTGGGGACACGCAGAGGGGTGAGAGCCAGCCTTGCCTCCATCAGCTCCTATCTGTGGGGAGGTAGACTCTGCCTTTCTTTTTCTTTTTCTTTTTTTTTGAGTCCTGCTCTGTCGCCAGGCTGGAGTGCAGTGGCGCGATCTTAGCTCACTGCAACCTCTGCCTCCTGGGTTCAAGCGATTGTCCTGCCTCAGCCTCCTGAGTAGCTGGGACTGTAGGCATGCACCACCACACCCAGCTAATTTTTGTGTTTTTAGTAGAGACGGGGTTTCACCATGTCGGCCAGGATGGTCTTGATCTCCTGACTTCGTGATCCGCCTGCCTTGGCCTCCCAAAGTGCTGGGATTACAGGCGTGAGCCACTGCTCCCAGCCAGACCCTGCCTTTCTTTTGGCTCTTCTGAAGGCCCCCTCCCCTCTCTAACTGCTTCTACTTCCGCTTCTGCTCAAGACCCCCAGCCACACTGACCTCTTGGCTATTCCTCCAACATCTGCCCTAGGGCCTTAGCTCACGCTCTTCCATCTGCCTGGACTCTCCTCCTCCAGACTTGCTCACAGTCCACTCCCTCTGGCCTCTCACAAGCCGCTCAGGTACCCAGATACTGTCTCCTTAGTGAGCGCCCCATTATAGCCCCAGCCCAGAACCCCTAGTCTGGCCCACCCCCTCTCCCCACTCACTGCTCCAGTGTGCTCCGCAGCTTGTATCCCTATTGGGCACACATCCGCTGTCCTTATTTTGTCTTATTTACGTCTCTCTTCCTCCAGAATGCAATCTCCCAGCACTTTAGTCTCTTTTATCATGTGTTTCCTGAGCTCTCAGGACAGTGATTGGCACATAGGAGGTGCTTGATAAGTACTTGTGGAAGGAGTGATGGATGTGCTGACGGATTGAGTAACAGCTTTAGATCAATCTATCGTATGCATTTCAGTAGGGTCTGTGCCCAGGGGTGGAACTGCTGGGTCACAGCGTATGCATAGGTTCAGCTTTCCTGGATCTTTCAAACAGTTCTCCAAAGTGACAACACCATCTTCTCCTCCTCCTGGGAGAATCCTCAGTGCTCTACATCCTCCTCAACACTGGGCATAGTCAGTCTCTTTCATTGTACCTTATCTGGTGGGTGTGTAGTGCTAGCTGGCTGGGATTTTAATTTGCATTAGCACCTTTTCATATATGTAGTGCCACATGGATATCCTCTCTTGTGAAATGATTACTCAAGACTTTCAGCCGGGTGTGGCGAGTCACACCTGCGCTCCCAGCACTTTGGGAGGCCAAGGTGGGAGGACCACTTGAGGTTAGGAGTTTGAGACCAGCCTGGGCAACATAGTCTCTACTATGTTTTGTCGCTACAAAAAGTACAAAATTAGCCAGGTGTGGTGGCATGCACCTGTGGTCCCAGCTACTCAGGAGGCTGGGAGGGCAGGATTGTTTGAGACCAGGAGGTTAAAGCTGCAGTGAGCTGTGATTGTGTCACTGCACTCCAGCCTGGGCAGCAGAGTGAGACCCTGTCTCAAAATGAAAGACTTCTGTCCATTTTTCTACTGAGGTACCTATTTTCTTCTTATTAACTTGTAAAAGTATTTATGTATTAGGCATAAAACCCTCTGTCACTGCATGGGTTGCAGTAAGAACATAGTCATGTGACACTAAGTCCACACCACCCTCCCTCCCTGCACACTTGTCTGGAGCTGGGTGTGCATGTGCAAGTCGGTTCTTCAGGCACCCTCGGTCCTGGGAAACCTTAACTGTGAGTACCCCACCTCAATTCAAGCTGTTCATTCAGCTGGTGCTCAACTGAGGGAACAAGTGGTCCATTTCCAAGTTGGAATAAAGACAGGCTGGGTCAGCCTGGGCTTGTCATGGGCTGTACTGGCAATCTTGGGCGTGACTCTTTCCTGAGAGTGATTTTGGCTCTGAGTGTCCATCTTAGAAGTAGACACTGTGTGGGAAGTGGCCACACCACTGGGTCTCAAAGGAACGTGGTTGCTTCAGTCTCTGGTGCTTCGCTCACAGCGTACCCCTACTCCTCCTTGGCCAACCACATCATTGACACATTGCTGAAATGCCTGCCTGGCCTCTAGGCCTGGTGAACTCCGCTTCCCTTTCAAGATTCAGTGTAGAAACTGCCTCCTCCAGGAAGCCCTCCAAGCCCTTCTGAGGATGAAGTAGGAGCATCCTCTGTCTGACTGACTGGCTATCTTGCTGGCTGACTGACTCACTATTTGAATGACTGACTGGCTGGCTGACTGACTGACTGGCTGACTGACTAACTGACTGGCTGAGTGACTAACTGACTGGCTGACTAGCTGACTGACTGACTATTTGAGTGACTGACTGGCTGACTGACTGGTTGACTGACTGACTGGCTGACTGACTATCTGACTGGCTGACTGACTGGCTGACTATTTGAGTGACTGACTGACTGGCTGACTGACTGACTTACTGACTATCTGACCGACTAACTATCTGACTGTCTGACTATCTGTATGACTGACTGATTATCTGACTGACTGGCTGGCTGACTGACTGACTGAGTGACTGACTATCTATGACTTCATGTTTCTCCTTAAACCCATTCACTGTTTTTTAGGTTGGTAGATCTCTCCATTTATTTTAAAGTAATAACCATAATTTTTTCTTTTCATATTTCTGAATTTTCTAATTTTTAAAAACTAGACTTTATTGTTTAGTTTCAGGTTCACAGCGGAACTGAAGGAAAGTGCAGCAAGTTCTCCTGTACCCGTCTGCATGCATGCACAGCTTTCCCCATAATCAGCATCCCCCACCAGAGTGGGGTATTGGCTACGACTGATGAACCTACATTAATGCACAGCAATACCCAGGGTCCCCAGTGGACGTTAGCATTCTCTCTCGGTGCTGTATACTCTATGTGTCTGGACAAATGTCTGATGCCATGTATCCACCACTACAGAATCCCAGAAAGTAGACTTACTGCCCTCAACACCACCCGTGCTTGATTTATTCATCCTCCCTTCCCCCAAACCCTGGCAACCACTGATCTTTTTACTGCTCCGTGGTTTTGCCTTTTCCAGAATGTCCTATAGTTGGAATCACACAGCATATATCCTTTTCAGATTGGCTTCTTCACTTGGTGATATGCATTTAAACTTCCTCCCTGTCTTCTCAGCACTTGCAGCCCCTTCCTTTTTAGCAATGGATACTACTCCGTTGTCTGGATGTCGCACAGTTTGTTTATCCATGCACCTATCCATAGGCATCTTGGTTGCTTCCCAGTTTTGGCAATTATTATGGATAAAGCTGCCATCAGCATCCATGCGCAGGTTTTCATGTGGACATACATTTTTCAACTCCTTTGGGTAAATACCCAGGAGTGTAATTGCTGGATTATATAGTCAGAGTATATTTAGTTTTATAAGATGTAAGTAAAGTGTTTTTTAAAAAAGAAAGACTATATCACTGCAATAAGTGGAAAACCAGTATCGTCTTGCTGTACGTAGAAAGTAAGATTAAGAAAAGAATACAATAAAAGAAAAAAGCTCATCAACTTCTGGCTAAACCATGATCTTGCAGAGTCAGAAGCCTTAGATCCTGAGGGCTGCGCTGTCTCTATTCTAAAGGGCACCAGCAGGTGTTGGAAGGTATGCCAGGTTTCTAATGCAGTGGCAGAGGACGAAACACAGTGTATGGATGACCCCTAACCATTCACTCTCCACCTAAGCGCCCCAGGGGCCTGCACGCCACTCTTGGAACTCGAGGCCAGGCCAAGCAATTCAGGCCCGTGGATGGTGGTGGGCAATGCAGGGAGACTCAGCTTCCCATGCCCTGGTGCTTTCTCCTCCTGGTGGGCACAGGGCCCAGCATCTAGAGCCCATCTGTGCCCTCCTCCCTACGCTGTGCCCTCCTCCCTACGCTGCATCTCCTGCCTACGCTGTGTCTCCTCCCTACGCTGTGTCTCCTCCCTACGCTGCGTCTCCTGCCATCCAGCAGCTCCCGCCCAATGGCACTCAACCAGAATGGCAAAAGGGATCCTTTGCTTTATTTTTAATTAAAAAGTCAAGCGTCTGTTGATTCAATAAAGACTAAAATAAAATTTACCTGAAATCCCAGCCTCCTCTGTGAGTCTCTCCAATTCCTCTCCCATCAAGACTGCTAGCCACAGGGATTTGGGGTGTGTCCTTCCATACAGGTTTGAAGCTCAGAGACTCTCACCTTCCTCCTGTACTTTTAAAATCGATCATCTCTCTACTTCCCTTTGTCTCCCTATCCTACTACCTTGTGTGTTACCACTGGGTGTACTAACTGCTGAGCTGCACACAGGACAGCCATGCATAGTTTTGCGGGTCCAGCACTGCCCAAGGCTGACAACTGTGCGGTGAGTGGGGCTGAAATCTGGCCTGCGTTTCACTGGCTGAACTGCAAGTACTGGGTCTAGACTGCATTCTCCTCCCACAAGAGGAATCTTCTATTTTTCCTAAAAACTGCCTGCAGATAGGCAGAGGCACTCATGGATGTATTGTTTTGCCTTCGGTCTGTGGGCTCCAATCAGCTGAAGCAAAGTACTGGCCATCCGGCCCTGGGCCCTGTATCTCTCCTTTATCCACGTTCCCCCTCCTGCACATGATTGTTCTGATGTATTTAGGGGGTTTGCTTTTATGTTCTTATGAAGTGTGTATCATTGTTTGGATGTTCAAGACAGTGCCTGGCTAATAGAGGCACTCTGTAAATGTTTGTTCAAGGAAATGAATGAATAAAATGAGTTTTTAATGTAGACCATTGAAATTGTGCTGTTACCGTGAATCCTTCTGCGTCTTGCTTTTTGCACACCGCGCTGTGGTTTTTCACAGTCTGTCTGTGTTGCTGGGAGGGATCCCGCCCATTGCTCCTGACGGCTGCTGGGGTGTGCCCAGGAGGTCCCCGAACTGCTTCCCCAGTGGTAGACCCCAGGCTGACCCCAATCATCACCTCCATCCCCTACCACACCAGGGCTCCTCTCAGGCTGAAAGAGCGTTTGACAGATACCCAGGAGCAGAGTGGTTAGTGTGAGTTTACGGGGTAAAACACCATGCACTCTTTGTGATCCCGTCAACGCTGGCTTGTGCAGTGCCAGGCTATGCTGGCTCCTCACTGTCAAACCTGGAGTTCAGGTTTCCTAGGGCTTGAAGTGCAGGGGTGTCACTTCCTGGAGGCCTTGGCTGGTGGAATACAGGAGGGACAGGGCCAGGCAGATACATTCCCTACCCTTTCCTGGGGCTCCCCCTGGAGAAGTCTCAAGTGCTGACCAATCAGGCCTGCCTGGGAGACTCCCTCTGCAGCTGGACCCACGCTAGAGGGGCAAGAAGCTGGCGATGAGGTGGCTCCTGAGGCCCAGCGACAAAATGGTCAAGTGGAAATCGTACGAGAGGGACCTTCCCCCAGCAGCATTTGCTGCTGGATCTCCCTGGTATCGGTTCTCTCCTCTTCCTCCCCGCTTTCTTCTTTCCTTCACTCTCACCCCCCACTCCCACTCTCTCTGCCCCTCTGCCTGGGGCTCAAACACTACTTTTAGAGTCCCAGGGAAGGTGTGAGGAATGCAGAGCTGCCTAGGCCATGCGAGCACCCGCTCACCCTGCAGGACACACGGCCAGGCTCCCTCTGGGTGTGAGCCTCCTCTTGACTCTGCTTAGGGGTGCGGGCCAGCTGGGCTCCCTGAGGTGCTGAAAGGACCAAAAGATGGAGTCACTACTCTGGCGCTGAGCCCACATGGGGCTCAGCTCGGCCACAGGGCAGGACACCGTCCCCATGTCCTGACTGAGCCGCAGAGAATGGCTCCTGTAGCTGGTTGGCGCTGGCTCCTGCCTTCACCAAGCTGGAAGCCAAGTGAGGTGTTAGCCGTCAGCTGTTCCTGTGTCCCCATTTTACAGGTGAAAACTGCAGACCTGGGTCAGGGAAGGGACACAACTGAGGGTGGACAAGAATCTGCCCTTGAGTCCCTGTGCCAAGCTGACATTATAGTTGGAAAGAGCTTTCTGTTTTGGGAGAATGTGAATGTCTGTGCTCTTTTAATTTTAAGACTGCAGAGTTGCTGTGGTCAGAACTATGTACGGCATGAATCCTTGTGATGGGCCAAATTGTGCCTTCTCCCAACCCCGTGTTGAAGTTCTAACCCCCAGAATCTCAGAAGGTGAATGTATTTGGAGACAGGGTCTTTACATAGGTAATTAAAGCAAAATGAGGTCATATGGGTGAGCCCTAACCCAACATGACTGAGTCCTATGAGAAGAGGAGATGAGGACACAGCCACACACAGAGGGATGATCCTGTGAGGATTCAGGGAGAAGACGCTGTCTATAAACCAAGGAGAGAGGGCTCGGGAGAAACCAACGCTGCCGACACCTTGATCTGGATAATAGATATCTGTTGTTTAAGCCTCCCACTGTGTGACATTCTGTTATGGCAGCCACAGCTGACAAGTACAGCCCCACAGACTTTTATTTTTCCTGTTTATATAGTACTGAGGCTAAGAAATTTTGAAATTCTCTTAGTGCTTTTAGAAGCAAATGGAAATCAGCCTAGAACTGATTCGATTCAACAGTGCAGAGCTCCATTCATCCATTGGCTAACTCAGTCTCCAGACACTTGCCCTGTGCAGCTCTGAGCCCTGCACGCAAGCCATGGGATTCATGAGCCTCAGTTTGGCCTTGAGGAGCTCATGCTGTGGTGCAAAGGTGAGGTCCCTGTTCATCCCATATCTATTAGTGCCTGCTTCAGGCTGGCTTCTATAGCAGGTATCATGGGTACAGAGGGGAACAATGCACAGCCCCTGCCCTTAAAGAGAGTGCGGAGCAGACATGGAGCTAAGACATTCATTCACTCATTCATTCACTGGACAAATGTCGACCCTTGCCAGGCATTGTGCCTCTTGAGATATTAAGAAGCACGCCAGGGAGGGGGATACTAGCTGGATTCTTCCCCCCATGGGTCCCTTCAACTGTAACAGCAGGAAACTCACCATGCACCAGGCACTGGGCTGGGCACGTTATGAGGTCAGTTCATCCACATTTCCAGCAGTTCCTGTCCCAACTGCCTAGTACGAAACCTTGGTGCTGAATGGTTCAGGCTTTAAGTATTTCAGATGTTGGAAGGCACATGCACCATGCATTACGTATGTGTCTCATGTTATCAAACATGATGAATGGATTGTGGAGATGATGATCCCAAGAGGGTAAGTAGTCCACAGATGGCCTCATGCAAGGTCGGGGCATGGCACCAACCCAGGTTTCCACAAACTTACCAAAACACCTCCCATTTTTCAGGGTCTTCTGGATTTTAACTGGGAACTGTGTTCTTTTTTCCACTTCATGGATGAGGAAACAGAGACACCAAGAAGGGAAGTAACTTGCTTGGCAAGTGGGTGGTGAAGGCAGGGCTTGAACAAGGCTGAGGGGCTCCCGTGACTTTTCTGCCTGTGTGCCTTGTCCCAAACACCACACAGATCAGGACCTCCAGCGCCTGCCTCTCCCTGAAGCCAGAGGTGCTGACTCAAGTGCAACCTGCTCAGTTCAAGTGTTTGTCAAATTCAGGGTCTCCCACCTCTGCCGAGGAGTGGGCATTGTTGGGAAATCCTTCTGAGGTTCCTGGTCAGTCCTGCCCCCTTTCCTCTGTGGTGATGATTTCAAGCCTTCAAGTCTCCCCCACCTGTGATAGATTGATTGTGAAAATATCCCATTCTTCACCCCTCCAGTCATCCCTGTGTCCATGCCCTTGCCCCCGGCCCCCTTGAGTCTGTCTCAGCCAATAAAATGTGGTGGAATTGAAGACATGCCAGCTCTGAGCTCAGCCCCAGGAGTCCTTGCAACCTCGGCTCTCCTGGCCCTTGCCTATGGGGACAAAGCTAGGCTAAGCTGCCAGCTCCTGAGAGACCGCATGGAACAGAGACAGATGGGACCAGCCAGTCCAGGTCCGAGTCACCAGACAACGCCAAGAACAGGCCTGGTGCATTCATAGGCTTGTGAAAGATAAGAAACTGGAGGTTTTAAGCCACTTTTGTGTATGTGTGAGCCAGGATCTTGCTCTGTCACCCAGGCTGGACTGCAGTGGCGCTCCTCCTACTTCAGCCTCCTGAATAGCTGAGACTACAGGTGAGCATCACCATGTCTGGCTAATTTTTGTATTATTTCTGGAGAGGGGGTTCAGCTATGTTGCCCAGACTGGCTTCAAACTCCTGGGTTCAAGTGATCAGACCACCTCGGCTTCCCAAAGTGCTGGGATTACAGGCATGAGTCACTGGGATGCTTGCTTGCTTGCTTGCTTGCTTGCTTTTTCTTTCATCTTTTCTTTTCTTTCTTTTCTTTTCAAGACAGTCTTGCTCTGTCAGCCAGCCTGGAGTGCAGTGGCATGATCTCAGCTCACTGTAAGCTCCATCTCCCAGGCTCAAGCAATTCTCCTGCCTCAGCCTCCAGAGTAGCTGGGATTACAGACGCCTGCCACCATGTCCCGCTAATTTTTGTATTTTTGTTAGAGATGGGGTTTCACCATGTTGGCCAGGCTGGTCTGAAACTCCTGACCTCAGGTGATCCATCTGCCTTGGCCTCCCAAAGTGTTGGGATTACAGGCATAAGCCACCACGCCCTGCCACTGGGATGGTTTACACGGCAATCATTAATTGCTTCCCCTTAGGGAGGAAGACGGAGCCTCCTCCTGCCTGAAGCCGTTTCCTCCCCGGAGCTCTAGGGTCCACTCTCTCCAGCCTCCCTGGCCTCTTCGTCCAGTGCTTTAGCTTCCTGGGCTGCTATAACAAAGTCCCACAGAGCGAGCAGCTTAAACTGCAGGAGTGCATTGTCTCACAGCTCTGGAGGTCAGAAATCTGAGATCAAGGTGTCGGCAGGGTTGGTTCCTTCTGAGGCTGTGAGGGAGAACCTGTCCAGGCCACCCCCAAGCTTCTGGTGGTTTGCAGCAATCACTGGTGTTCCTTGGCTTGTAGAAGCATCATCCCCAACCTCTGCCTTTATCTTTAGGAAGGATTCTCCGGCGTGCATGTCTCTGTGTCTAAATTTCCCCCTTTTCTTTTTTCTTTTTTTTCGAGATGGAGTTTCACTCTTACTGCCCAGGCTGGAGTGCAGTGACACGATCTCAGCTCCCTGCAACCTTCGCCTCCTGGGTTCAAGTGATTCTCCTGCCTCAGCCTCCCGAGTAGCTGGGATTACAGGTACCTGCTACCACGCCCAGCTAATTTTTTGTATTTTTAGTAGAGACTGGGTTTAATCATGTTGGCCAGGCTGGTTCAAACTCCTGACCTCAGGTGATCTGCCCGCCTTGGCCTCCCAAAGTGCTGGGGTTAGAAGCATGAGCCATCGTGCCTGGCAATTTCCCCTTTTTCTAAGTACACTAGTCGTATTGGATTAGTGCCCACCCTACATCAGTGTGACATCATCTTAACTAATTACTTCTATAGGATAGCTCTATTTCCAAATAAGGTCATACTCTGAGATCCTGGGGGTTAGGACTTCAATACACAAATTTGGACGGACACAAACAAGCCCATCACACCCAGTGAGCGTTACTTCACTCCTCCATGGCAGTGAAGTGTGTGGTTAGGGACGAGGACTTTGAGGTTAGGCTTAATAGGAGACCTCTTGACTCCCTCTGTGCACACAGCTCAGTCCCAGAGCACTGAGCCCTATCTGTGAAATGAGGGTGCAGATAGGAACTGCATTGTTGGGCTGTTGCCAGCTCTTAGAATTGAGCATGGCATGCAGTAAATGCTCTACATGCCATGCTCTACATGTAAAGCATAGCTCTACATGTTTTAAATCGTCACTCTGCTGCCCTTATCTTCAGCCTCTCCCTTCTCTATTGACCACTTTGTGGTCAGCTCTCAAACATGAGCAAGTCACAACCATTTTAAAATACATCCTGCTGCAAACTTAGAGTGCCCTCCCGCTGGTCAGCTGTGTCTTGGCCCTGTGGCATACTGACTTTGGTGGTTCTTAATGAGCCATGCGTCCTGCGCTGACTCTGGGCTTGGCCATGTGAGTAGCGTGGTCCATGGGCAAACATGATGCAAACAGAAGCTTAATACACACTAGCACCCTGGACTTGTCCTTTGGGAGTGCTGGGTCTTGACACTTAGCAACCATGCTGTAAGGAAGCCCAAGCAGCTACATGGAAAGAACCTGGGGCTGAGAACCAAGATACTCCTAGCTGATGGCCTTGTGCCTAAGGCTATCCTAAGACGGCCTTGTGCGTACAGCTGGCAGCCCAGACCAACTGCCAGCTGTACGCACAAGGCCATCTTAGCACTCCCATCCACCCTGAAGCCCCAGCAAAGCCCAAGTAGGAGTCACCAGAAAAATAAATTGTTATTTTAATTGTTATTTTGGCATGATTTGTTACCCAGCCATAGAGAACCAGCATACATCGTTCACAGCTAAGCTTCTTAAGGAGTTGCCCTCCCCAGCTGTCTCAGGTCCTCTTCCTCTCACACCGTCTGCACCCTACATCTGGCTTTCTCCACTAACGTTGCTCTCACTAAGTCACTGTGATGGGCTGAATTATGTCCCCAAGATTCATATGTACTGGGAGTTCAAGCTCGAACCCCCGGTACCTCAGAACATGACTGCATTTGAAGGTGGGGCCTTTAAAGAGGTGATTTAGGTAAAATGAAGCCCTTAGGGTGGGTCGTGATTCAGTACTGCTGTCCACATAAGAAGAGGAGATGAGGACAGAGGCCCACACAAAGGGATGGCCATGTGAAGGCACAGGGAGAAGATGCCACCTGCAAGCCAAGGAGAGGCCCCAGGAGAAACCAATCCTGCCGACACCTAGACCTCAGACTTCCAGCCTCCAAAATGGTGAGGAAATGAATGTGGTCGTTTAAGCCCCCAGTCCATGGTGCTTCGTGATAGCAGCCTGAGCTGGCCGATCCAGCCACCAGTGACAGCAAACCCAGAGCTTGCAGTACCCATGGGCAGTGTGCAGCAGTGGTCAGCGCAAGCTTTGGCTCTAGACCACCTGGTTCAGATCCTGCTGCTGCTGCTTCTGAGCTCTCAAACATAAGGCAGGGGTCTTTCACCTCTATGTGCCTTAGTTTCCCTCCCAGTAAGATGAGGCCAGTGATACAACTACCTCCCAGGGTTGTAGTGAGGAGTTAACAAGTGAACACACCTGATGCCTTACCTAGACGGTAGCTGTCACCTCTTGACTATCCACAGCAGGTGGTCTCCCTCTCCTCCTGAAATACAACTCCCAGATTCCCAGCCCCTACTTGTCCAGTGTCCTCTGTTTTCCTTTTAGGACCTTCTTGAGCCTTCAGGCCAGGGCTCCCTAGGGGTCAGCCTTCTGCCCTGCTGCTCTCACTCTAAACCACCCCCATGCCAGTAACTCCCAAATGTGGACTCCTGACCCAGGTCTCGCTGTGATTTTAGCCCCTAGGGCCAGTTTCTTCCTTGAGGCCCCCCAGATGTCTGACGAGTCCCTCAAACTCACCATGTCTGAAGCCAGACTCCACACCTTCCCCTGAACTCCTGCTCCCCAGCTCCCTACTGTAGCAAATGACATCACCACCCTGAGTCTCAATGGATCATCATCTGTCCCTCTGCCTTCTCTGAGTCCTGTCATGTCTATGGAGCTTGCCGCCTCCCTGTGGGTTTCCCCATGGCTCTGCTTTTCTCCTTCAGTTGCTGTTGGCAGAATCTCCCTGAAGCTCAGATCTGATCTTGTGCACTGATCAGTCTTAAAAACCTTCAAGAGTATTCTATTTGACCCAGCAATCCCATTACTGGGTATATACCCAAAGGATTATAAATCATTCTACTATAAAGACACATGCACACACATGTTTATTCTAGCACTATTTACAATAGCAAAGACTTGGAACCAACCCAAATGCCCATCAATGATAGACTGGATAAGGAAAATGTGGCACATATACACCATGGAATACTATGCAGCCATAAAAAGGAATGAGTTCATGTCCTTTGCAGGGACATGGATGAAGCTGGAAACCATCATTCTCAGCAAAGTAACACAGGAACAGAAAACCAGGCATTGCATGTTCTCACTCATAAGTGGGAGTTGAACAATGAGAACACACAGACACAGGGAAGGGAACATCACACACCGGGGCCTGTCGGGGGTGGGGGGCAAGGGGAGGGAGAGCATTAGGACAAATACCTAATGCATGCAGGACTTAAAACCTAGATGACAAGTTGATGGGTGCAGCAAACCACCATGGCACATGTATACCTATGTAACAAACCTGCACATTCTGCACCATGTATCCCAGAACTTAACGTAATATAAAAAACAAAACAAAACAAAACAGAAATCCTTCAAGGGCTCCAAGCCTCAGCCACATCCTCCACACCACAGACTCCGTGTACTCAGCCCCAAGTAGACACACTCTCCTGCCCCAGGGCCTTTGCACAGGCCACTCCATCTGCCTGGAAGGCTCTCCCCACGTCCCTTGCTTGGTTAATTACTCTTTTTTTTTTTTCAGACAGGGTCTTGCTCTGTTGCCCAGGCTGCAGTGCAGTGGCACGATCACAGCTTACTGTAGCTTCAACCTCCTGGGCTCAAGTGATCCTCCCACCTCAGCCCCTTGAGTAGCTAGGACTACAGTCGCACACCATAATGCCCGGTTAATGTTTGTATTTTTAGTAGAGATGGGGTTTCACCACATTGCCCAGGCTGGTCTTGAACTCCTGGACTCAAGTGATTCACCTGCCTTGGCCTCCCAAAGTGCTGGGATTACAGGTGTGAACCACTGTGCCCAGCAGTTAATTCCTGTTTAACCTTCCACACTCTACTTGAAGATCATTCTCTGCAGAGCGTTTCTCAACAGACCCATCAGGGCCTGTCATTCATGGACATGGCTGTCCCTGTGTCTCTGTTGGGGCCCCTGCCTGTCATCACTGTCATGAACAGAGTCATGATCTGAGTGGCCTGGTGGCTGTTCCTTCACACGCAGTGTGGTGGCCGTGTGAGCAGTCATGCTTTTATCTTGTCTACGGCTGTATCCTGAGTCTAGTACAGTGCCTGACGAAGAGCAGGTTGTCAGGAAGGACCTGTGGAGGCTGTTGAAGGAGTAAGGCTTCAGGTGACAAGGACTGAGCAGAAAGGGCAGGGCTGGGGCGGGAAGAGAGGGACACTTGCCCAGCGCTGGGGTGTGGTGGAGGAGGGTGATGGTCGGAGGGACTGTCCCTGTTGCTTTCTCCTGAATCTCTCCCTCTGACTTGTCCTGTCCCCTCTCCCCACCCCCCATCTTCCACAGCCCTGGTAGGAGACCGAGAGCTTTCCACTGCGGACTTGCAGCATCTGAACCCTCCCCCTACACCAATGGCTTTGGTAATTGTTCTCACAACCATGTCAGTATCGAACAAACAGATGTTTATAGTTAATCCCTAATTTTGCCATCAAAAAATATACAGTCTTGGGTAGAAACTGAAGAGGAAAGAATTTTTTAATTTACAGTGTCTCCCCACTGGCCCACTCCTGAAATTTGAAATTGCTGAACGGCCTCCAAATTCAATATTCCAAGTCAAACAAATGTATGTGTTCTCCAAAAGGAAGTATTGGGTATCTGACCAAGATGGAGCAGGATAGGAAAATCAGAAGAGGTAAAAGCTGCCCGCCCAGCTGGGTCCAGCACGCAAGCTACTTCCAAGAACGCCTCTTTTCCGGTGTTTGTTCGTTCTTTCTTCTGTTAATTTTTTTAATGAAAGAAATGCCTCTGTGTGTTGGCCTTCCTCAGAGGAGCTCTCAGGCAGCCGTCAGAGAAAGCAGACCCTGCCTTTTTGCCCTCTTAATGCCCACCCTCTGCTGGTGGGGGTGAGGCCTGGGTGCTGGCTTTGGTGTGGTGCAGCCTGTGCCCTTCCTGGGGAAAGGACCCATGGGACATTCATGACAAGTGCTGCAGTGAGGAGCCTGATTTCAGTGGGAGGTCAAGGAAGGCTTTGTGGAGGAGGAGACCCTAGATCTGGGCCTTGAAGGTGAAGCAAGAGGTCACCTGGCAGGGAGGCCCGGAGAGCTAGGGTTGTAGAAGCCATGCTCGCAGGAGTAAGGGGCAGCCATGGGGAAAGGCCTGAAGTGCCTGGGGCTTGGCTGTGACTGTGTGAGCCCTAGGAGGCTTTCAGGCAAATGGTGGGGCATGGAGGGCAGGCACAAAGGGTGGGCCGCATCTGGGAGTGTGCTGAATGAGTGCGCTAGACCACCAGCTCAGGTGTCGGCCCTCCTGGAGCCTGCCCCATGTCCTCAGCTGCAACTTGCCCCGCCCTCCCCCTACTCCACCATGAGGTAAGTGACCCCGTGTGACCCTTCTCCAGTCTCCTAGAAGGCCTGGGCCAGACTCCATATCAGTAACTGAACGTGGAAGGCCACGATCTGGATTCCTTCCATGCCACGCTTCCTCCCTCTGCTTCAGTGGCTCTTCACCACCTGCTCCTGCTCAGCCATCCTGCCCGGCATCTGGCCAGGCTTTTGCTGGGCTGCCTGGTTCCCTAGCCATAGCCTCTGACCCTGGACTTCTGGGGCCTACTTTCTTGTCAGAGATCCGGGATGGCAGGGTTTGTCCTCACGGTCAGTCTTGGAGAAGCTGGGGTGGCCTCCGATCTACAGATGGGGAAGTTGAAATTAAATGACCTGCCATGTTAACAAAGATCCTGTTGGTTACCAGTGACAGAAGCCAAACCCAGATGGTTTAAACATAGAAGGGGACTTCTTGGCTTGCATAACTGAAGAGCCCAGGAGCTCAGGCAGCTCCAGGGAAGGGAACAGGTGCTTCAGCTGGGCACTGCCCCCTCCCCTGTGGTGGCCCAGGCCTGGTAGGAGCCCTCCCAGCCTGTCAGCAGCCTGAAGTGAAAGCCTCTTTTTCCAAGAGCCCGAGAAAAGGCCTAGGAGGAGCTCTGACTGGAGCTTGTGGTCACTGCTGTAACAGTCACAGTGGCAGGCGGGTCACTGCTGCGCCCGCTGGGACAGACCTGGGCATCCCAGGACCTGGATAGTCCCTTGTAAACCACATAGGCTGAGGCTGGGGGCATTCTCAATGAAAATTCGTGGCTGGACCTGAAGGAGAGGTGCCAGCAGGTGTCCATAACAGTTACTCACAGCAGTGGGGCCAGGATTTGAACCCGAGCTCCAGGTGGAGCGTAACTGTGTTTATATGAATACAAATTTGTTTAACACATCTTTTTGTTGTTTGTTTTTTTGAGACAGAGTCTCACTCTCTTGCCCAGGTGGAATACAGTGGTGCGATCTTGGCTCCCTGCAACCTCCACCTCCCAGTTCAAGCAATTCTTGTGCCTCAGCCTCCTGAGTAGCTGGGATTACAGGCGTGCGCCACCATATCCTGGTAATTTTTGTATTTTTAGTAGAGATGGGGTTGCACCATGGTGGCCAGGCTCATCTTGAACTCCTGACCTCGTGATCTGCCCGCCTTGGCCTCTCAAAGTGCTGGGATTACAGGCGTGAGCCACTGCGCCCTGTCTGTTTAACGCATCTTTATTGAGCATTGTGACAAGGGCTGAACAGTTTTACCTGGATGCTGCAGCGCTTGCCATTCAGGGACATTCTTATGCAGTGGAAGCACCTGGTTTGTAAGCCTGCCCTGAGGTGAGTGCCATTTCCCATGCTGGGGTCTCATACCAGTTCTTACTATCACCACCCTCTTGGCCCTCCAGGGCCCTCCCCTATTAATGTTCCATGTTCAGACATACAAGCTTCTCTGTCAAGGTGTGGCCCAGTTTAGAAAAGGACAGAACATTTAAACAAGGCCTTAAGAAAGGCTGGAGCAGCACTAGCCAGTGGAAGTTTCTCCAATGATGAAATGTGGCTGGTGCCACAGAGCTGCCTCCTGTGACTCTGACCTGCATCCGGCGCTGCCCATATCAGTGGAGGAGTCTGCGCCAACTGGCTGTGGCACTGCAGGGATGTGTGAGCCAGGTGTTAACACAGTCTTTATGTAAAGTCAATTATATAAATGTACAATTAAATGAATTATATGCTGTTTTAGAACCAAGGGTGGCTGTGCTGCCCTTATCCGTGCTCTGCAAGTCCTGCTGCGTGTGCACCTGCATGGGAGGTGCGGCGTGACTGCTGCTCCCAGTCTCTCTTCCCAAAACCGTGCTCAGTGACCGCATGTTAGTAGTTTGAAACCAGCCACAAATGTCATGGAGAGCTGTAAATGCTACAAATCAAGGCTCAATTTATTGTTTGATAGGTTGTCCAATGAAGGGTCTGCAAACTTTGCCACAAGTGGTCATATTCTAGGCTTTGCCGGCTACTTATGGTGGCTGTTGCACCTGCTGTCACCCCCTCCCCTCCCTCCTCCTTCTTCTCTGTCTTCTTTCTTCTTCTGCTAAGGCTCTTTGCAAATGTTAATACCATTCTTAACTCACAGGCCATAGGCTAGATTCGGCCTGAGAGCCTTTGTTGACAAACCTATGGTCTGAATGGAAGAAAATGATGGAGAAGATGTTGGTAATGCAGATTCAGGTTAAAAGTGCCCTGGATCTGAAGCCATTGCATTGTGATTAGCACAGGAACAGAGGCAATGTCCTTCCAGCATTTGATACGGGTCATCAATGGCGAGTGAAATTTTAACACTGACCTTTGTAGTTCTTTCTTACTGCTCATTTACAGATCTCTGATGCAACCCTGGTGCACAGGTGGTACACCGTTGACTGGCCTCTGCCTGTCACCCCCTGCCACTTGCTGTGCACAGGGGCCCTCTGTCACTTGCTCACCAGGAGCAGAGGGGGAACCTGAGGCTCAGATTGCTCTGGGTCACAGGGGTTGATGTGTGGGTAGGGGCCTGACACTGTCAGTATGCCCAAGCCCATCGCTGCCCACCACAGCTTCCCGTCTCAGCTACCATAGGCTGGACATCAGGTACAGGCTCTTGGTTTGCTGTGTTTCTAAGGTTGCAGCAATAGCAGTCGGAGTGTAGGACCTGAGATTGACCATCGACCTCAATGCTGGGCTTGGGTGCTCGGGGGCTCCATGTTGCCCTTCAGTGGGGACAATGGTCAGAGGCCTATCCAGGAGGACCACTGCTGCAGAGAGCTGCTGGAGGTGGTGAGGGCAGAGGAAGGTGATGTGAGAGCTTGTACTGAAGTCTGGGAGAGAGGCCCAGGCCTCAGCGGGGCACAGTGATGGTGAAGAAAAGGTGGCTTAGAGGGGGAAGAGGAAGGGCTGGTGGGGGTGCTGTGTGTCCCTGAGCTGACAGGAGTAGTCAGGTCGGGCCCCTCCATCCTCCCACCTGGGCTCTGCCCTTGTTGGGCTCCCTGAGAGGCTGCTGGAGCTGGGTGGGCACATCTGGGTGGCATGTGGGGGAAATCCCTGCACTGGGCGGGAATTAGAAGCTCCTAAAGTCCTTTCGTTGGCACCCTCCCGGTGTATGGCACACGGCTCGGGGCTCAGGGATGGGGACCTGGAGGCATAAGGCACCATCCATCTCTACCCCAGGCTCCCGCACAGGCCAGGGGCCATACATAGGGGCCCAATACATAGGGGCCAGCGTGGTTGTCCCAGTCTAGTCCAAGTCTCTCAAACACAGAGATTAATCACGTGCCATCCTAAGGCCTGTGGAGAAACTGCTAGCTCTCTAATGAAGTCTCTTCTCCTCTCAGGGTACAGATGCACTGGGTGTGGCTATGTGTTAAGACAAAATGATGGGGTCATGGCTTGGCCTGGCCAAGTCTCTCGGGTCCACCCCCTTCCTGCTGGTGGAGTCCTAGTGGTGCTGATGCGACTTGGAAATGCAGAGGACTATGAGCCCAGGATAGGCGAGCCCCTTGGCCAAAACAGCGCGGGCCCCTGGGTGTGGAGCAGAGCAGCAGGGGTGTGGCGACAGATGTTCCCAGCTCTCCAGTTCCCCAGCAGGAAACTGAGGTGCAGAGAGGGGAGAGTCAGGCACAGCCAGAACCCAGACCTGAAGTTGCTCCAGCATTGCCCGCTGCTCCCCAGAGTCCTTGCACATGGACAGCTCCTGTCCACCCATGTGCCTCCAGGCCATGGAGGTGTCCACCAGACCCTCAGACTCCAGTGCCTGGGAAGGACGGGTGGGGAAAGGAGTGGTTCCAGGAAAAGTGGGGGCTGAAGGAGTCTGAGGTGGGGCACAGGTCCAGAGAAGCAGAGCTAGGGGATCAGAAAGAGGTGAGACCTGGATATGCAGAGACAGAGAGGCAGAGACTGAGAAGATGGAGAGAGACAGGGAAGGAGAGATGGAGGCAGAGAGAGAAAAAGGGGCCTAGAGGGAGAGAGGCTGAAAGAAAGAGAAAGAGAAAAGGACAAAAAGAGACAGAAAGGCGAGGCTCCTGAAGGCAAGGGGCCTGCATGCAGGGGGAGTGTCGGGCATGGAGGGGACTTGGAAGAGGACAGCTGGGGGTGCGGGAGCAGCAGCCATCAGCCCAGCCCGGCCTCCACTCTCCTGAGCCGCCCTCCTCCTCCTCGTGGACCTGGGGGCCGTGACTGGCCCAGGCAATCTGATATCCACCAAGACCCTCCCCAGTCAAGCACGTGGGAGGCGCTGCCCTGTCTCCAGTACTGCTGTCACCTCGTCAGCCCCAGACCTCTGTCCCGACACCCTCAGCATCTCATCACCCACCACCTTCCTTGCTCCTGACCCCCAGAATCTGTTCCCTCAGCATCCCCTCACCCCATCACCCATCACCGTGTCCCCATCATGTCCTGGGGCAGGGGGCTGGCAAGAGGCGGCATGGCCAGACCTTGCTGCACATGTACCGGATGAGCTTAATTACCGCGAAACCTAATTCTTCAAGGCTGCGTGCACCGGTCAGTAGGGACTTGCACGTGTTTTCCTTGGCTGTCTTCTGACAACAGGATTAGGGGAAGAGAAAAGTAATTGGGGTGGGAGTGCTGCAGCCCAGGAGGGGCCCTGCCTACTGCTCCGTTCAGCACTTCTGGGTGCCAGCCTTGGCTGGACGCTGGGCCCGGACTGGGTCTTGGCCTCGTCAAGATTGATGTTGGAGCTGGATCGTTCTCCCGGGTGGGGGTGGTCCTGTGCACTGCAGGGTGCTGAGCAGCATCCCTGGCCTCCATTCCCCAGATGCCGGTAGCACCCCCTAAGTCATAACAACCAAAAATGTCTCCAGATGTTGTAAAGGGGACCCAAACTTGCCCCCGTTTGAGAACTGCTGATAAGAGACACCTCAACTCTGCTTGGAGGGGGTTGGGGGACACAGATACTGCACAGACTCAAGGGAGATTGGTGAGTGCCAAGGGACGGAGGGGGTGCCCACAGTAGGAAGGGTGAATTTCCCCTTGGCTTGGGGAGGTGCTATTTGAAGGCTGAGTTGAAATTAGACAGCATGGCAGGGCGCGGTGGCTCATGCCTGTAATCCCAGAACTTTGGGAGGCTGAGGCAGGCGGATCACCTGAGGTTGGGAGTTCGAGACCAGCCTGACCAATGTGGAGAAATCCCGTCTCTACTAAAAATACAAAATTAGCCAGGTGTGGTGGCACACACCTATAATCTCAGCTACTTGGGAGGCTGAGGCAGGAGAATTGCTTGAACCTGGGAGGCGGAAGTTGCGGTGAGCCAAGATTGTGCCATTGCACTCCAGCATGGGCAATAAGAGCAAAACTTCGTCTCAAAAAAAAAAAAAAAGAAAAGAAAGAAGAAAAAAAGAAGGAAAATGGCCAGGTGGGAGAGGGTGGCAGAGACATCGCAAAGGCTGCCTGGCCAAATTGGGAGGTGGAGGCAGCCCTTGCTGGGCAGAGAGCTGGGGAAGGGACAGAAGGGGCACATGAGGCAGAGGTGGGAAGGCCACGCCCAAATCTGGGAGGGCAGGTGATGTCTGTGGACCAGGGTCTCCATGGTGGGGTGTGTACAGCCCAGGGGTCAGGTTAGGGGTGGTGGCAACAATAAATATTGCATTTTAAAATCTAGAGGCATGGGAAAGAAACTAGGCATGACTACTGTTAAACTCTGAAATGCGGCTGTGCCCCCTCTCTGGCACCTTCTCGCAGGTCCTCATAGGGGACTTTGTGGGTAACATTATCCAGTTTTAACATAACCAACATGACCCAAGATGGGCAGCTGCCTAAAGTCAGGCCAGGGCCTATTGAGACAGCATCACTGACACAAGCCCTGGAGACAGTAACGTTTCGGTGGGAGCCAGGGTCCCCTGGGGGTCCATGCAAGTTAGCTCAGTGTCCATAGAGCAGCCCTGGGTGGTAAGAATGATTGTTAGCATCCCTTTTCCAGGTGGTGAAACTGAGGCACAGAGTGGTGAAGCAACTCTCCCAAGGTCTCACAGATCCTAGAGGCCACTCTGGCTGTGAGGACATCTGCATCAGAGCCCTGAGCTCACCGAGTCCTCCATTCAGATAGGGCTTCACGCCGAGCACGAGGCTGCCTAAACTCTTGCTGCACATCCAGGTATTACCGAGTGGGAGCAGGATGGGCAGATCTTTTCCAGATAAGTAAACCTACCTATTGGATGGGAATCCCCAAATTCCTTTCCTGGGGTGGTTTCGGCAAAAAGAATTTGGAGTTGAGTGCCCTAGGTGACGAGGGAGGGTGTCCGTCGGGGAGCACAGGTCTGATTTGGGCGTGAGAAAGGTGGTGGGGGCAAGTTGAGAGGAGATGACTTGATCTCAGTGAGGAGGGCCTGGGGTACAGACTGCATGAGGATGGGGGATGGAGTCCACACAGAGGCTTCTGGAAGTGAAGGTGAGGTGGTGGCAGGAAGCCCAGGCCCTGGAGCACAAAGTGTCACCTGTCTCAGCACCAACTGTCATTGAGGGGAGGAGGGTGGCTGAGGAGTCATGGTCGACTCTCAGCCATGGAACTCTCCCTGTGAAAGACCCAGGCGCAGGCTTCCCAGGGCTCAGGTTGCTGCTAGTTGAAGCCTCTTCCTGGGAATCCAACCCTCCAAGGTCTTGATTTTCATGCCTGGTAAAAGCTGTTGGCTCCTTTGGCAAGTCAGGGGTGGGAGTGGGGTTGGTGGGACAGAAGGTTAGGGAGTAGACAGTGTCCTGACTCCAGGCCAGTGCCTCCCTCCACTGTCCTTTCCACGGAGCTGGGCAATGTACCAGGATGTGACTGGGCCTCGGGTGGATGGTCCAGGGAGCAGGGGCTTCTGGTGCTTGGTAGCACATCCCAGAACTTCTCCCAGAACTACCACCCGATGCAACATGTCCCTACCTCCTGGGGCACTCAGTAGGAAGCCTTGCGGGTGTGCCAGCCCTCTGGCTTCTACCCTCTGCCTTCAGTGAGCTTTTGTCTGTTTGCTGGGGGCTCAGGGAAATCACAGCACAAACACACACACACACACACACACTCTCACACTCACACACATACATGCACACACTTGCTCACACACACACATGCACACACCCACACTACATCCTCACATGTACACACACTCACACACACACACACACAGGTCCACACACACATGTTCTCACATGCACAAGCACTCACACACCTGCACACACAAATGCACTTCCTTCAGCACCTTTGGAGTGCAGAGGCCATCACGTGGTGGAGGACAGCATTTGGAGTCATGTGACCGGAGGCCAGTGTCTGCTCACCTTTGTCCCAGTATAGATCCCAGGCCCTTTGAGACTCGATTTTCTCATCTCATTGCAGGCATTGGAAATCCAAGTCCAAGGCTGAAGTGTGTAGCTGACAAATCCAAGATAGGTCTGCCTTCAGGCACAGCTGGATCCAGTGGCTCCAGTGTGCCCCTCTCTGCCAGCTTTATTCTCAGATGGTCTTTCCCCTTGCAAAGTCAGAGCTAGCATAGGCAGGCACCCAGGGAAGCCTTGTGTCCTCTCAGTGGTCAGAGGAAGGGGCATGACCTCTTTCTCACCAACCCCAGCCGAGGCTCTGAGTGAGCTCTGATTGGGTGAACTTCGTTTTGTGCATTCGTGGCCTATCATGGTGCTAGGCGGGCCAATGCATCAGGACCCTTGCACTAGGACAGGGTCTGATCCATTGGAACCATACAGACGCAGAAGCGGGGCAGGTGCCTGTGTGAAATTGGGGAGCTAGTTCTGGAACAGGAGGAAAAACACCAAAAGGCCATGCCATGGGGACACCGAATGGGGAGTCAGTAGGAAAATCCCCTACAAAATGCAAAGTGCTGGCCTCTGGGGTTGTGTTGTAGGGTGGCCAGGAATAGTCCCCTGAGTGCACCTCTGTGTCTCTGGTTTGTGGTCCCACCCCGCATGGCAGGCACTCCACAAAGCAGCTGGGAAGGCTGATCTCCAAGTGCAGGCAGGCACCCCATCCTGCAGAGGAGTTAACTGAGGCCTCGTCCAGGTTCACTCAGCTGGGAAGTGAAAGTGATGGGGGTCATGGTGGGACCTTGGGCATGGGAATGCCAGGGCCCTGGTTGGAGACGGAAGAGGTCATAGCAGGAGATACAAAGCTGAGTGTTGAGTGCTGAGTGAGGCAGGACGGCCTGGGGTGGAGCTTCTGATGGTGTGGGGCCCTGGAGAGGCCTGGAATGAGGTGGGGCCTATGGCAGGGCTGGGGGAGTGTGTGGGAGGGCATCTTGTAGTGTGGTAGGGCCTGTGGTGAGGCACAGTGGGGTTGGAGAGGTCTTGTTGTGGGGTATTGGATCCAGACCTGCGTGCAGGGACTTAAAAGTGCTGGAGTACACAGTCACAGTGCTGTGTCCTGTGCCGTGCCACCTGTATTCAAAGACCTTTCTTTCTTTCTTTCTTTCTTTCTTTCTTTCTTTCTTTCTTTCTTTCTTTCTTTCTTTCTTTCTTTCTTTCTTTCTTTCTTTCTTTCTTTCCCCTTCCTTCCTTCCTTCCTTCCTTCCTTCCTTCCTTCCTTCCTTCCTTCCTTCCTTCCTTTTCTTTCATGCAAACATCCTCCATGGGCCAGGACCAGATGCAGAACTGGCCCAGGAGAGGAAGACACAGCTGCAGCTTCCCCAGGAACTCTGGCGCCTCCTTCCTGCAAGTCTCTTCCTGGAATGAGACCCGCCTGCTGGTGGACTCTCTGGCCTGGAGCTGGCAGCCTGTGCCCTGGCTGCACCTCTCACACTGTGAGCTGTGGGCAGGGCTTTCTGCTGCCACGTCCCTTGCTGCCTCTCCACTTAATTGAGTGAATGTGCTTCTCTTTATTTTTGGTTTGCATTTGGCTTCTGTCACTTGTCACCAAGATATCATCACTGTGCACTCAGTTCTATGGCTCCCACGCCCTCTTGGCCTCAGTACCCTCTCTGGAACCTGGGCTCCTGGTACCTTAAAGTAGAGCTCGACGACACTGTGGGCCTGGGTCCATCCTTGGAGTCTCCAGGCTGAAGGAGCACAGATCTGGACTACAGACCAGAGGGGCCCTGTAGCAGCTCGTCCACAGGTGGGTGACCCCGGCTCTGCCCTCTGGTCTTGAGATGACTCTGTTTCCTGCTGGTTTTGGTCTCATCTCTGAACCACCTCCCTCCATCCCTGGCGCAGCAGCTGTTTACTGAATACTGCCAGTGCCCAATGATGGTTTGTTAATGTCCTTTACAAAATGTAGAGCAAGAAACAGAGGACATTTCTTGAGATGGAGGAGGATAGCAGTTCTCTCCAGCTAGAGTGTAAGTGACACCCCTCTCAGCTTCTGAGAAAACCTAGTTTTCTTTGTGCAGCCTGAGACTGTATCTCTGTTTAGCTGTGAGTCTTCATTTCAGCTTGTGGTCAACTAAGACCCTTAGGTGATTTCACAGGAGCTCTTGCCATACCATGGATGTGAACCTCATTATGCTGGGAGCTGGGGCTCTGAGGCAGTTTTTCCTTGAATCTTGACACTAGCCAAGGCTTGTCCTTATCTGTGTGTTCCAAAGCTACTTTTGTCTCTAGTGATTTGAGATGCCTCTCCCACCTCACCTCATTTCATATAGGGCCTGAAATGTCACCATCTGTCATGCCTTTGGTTTCTTCCTTGGAGGTCCCTATGAAAAATACAAATGTTCTCTGGGCAGGAGATGGCCTGGATTAGGTAAGTTTTTCCAAATTCCAGCCCTGTGGGCACCACCTTCAGGCTTGGCCAGAGCTGTGGGCCTCAGGATCTTATGTATTTAACTATTTTTGCAGTGGGCCTCGTTCTGACCGATTGTACTTTGTGGTGCTCAAAGAAGCCATAGCTACAAAATGATGGAAAAGTTATACTTTTCTAAAGTGTGCCCTGGTGACTATTACAATCGGTGTGCTACCTCCCTCCTCTGGCTCATGGTGCTCTGCGTGGGTCCATGGAAGGAGGGCTGAAGCTGAGTCCTCTCACGGCCTCAACTCCTCATTCCCTGGTATCTGTGTCCTTTGCAATTGCTCCTGG
This sequence comes from Hylobates moloch, assembly GCF_009828535.3. Lineage (NCBI taxonomy): Eukaryota > Metazoa > Chordata > Mammalia > Primates > Hylobatidae > Hylobates > Hylobates moloch. The sequence continues at coordinate 66,334,949 of NW_026652285.1, read as the reverse complement.
AAAGAGATTGGATTCCCTACCTTTGACTGCTTGGACAAGTGGGATGCAGCTGTGGTCTAGGGCCTTGATGCTCAGAGTGTGTGTTTGTGTTACTGCTTCCCTCTTGTACACCTGACATTGCCCCAGGACGAATGTGCTTCCTTGGGGCACTCACATGGCTGTTGTTCCAGGACCTGAGGCAGTCAGGTTGCTCCATCAAGTTCAGTCTCCATCAGCCTATCCTCAGTCAGACCTCAGCTGAATCACAGGCATGGAGCCAAATCCATTCTTCTGTCGTATTGCTAAATGTGTGCTTAGTGTGCTAAATATGAGCTATTGTAGTTGTTTGCTATATAGTGTCTTTGCAGCCACAGCTAACCCATGCAATGGCCCGGCAAGATGAGTGCCAGGCTTCCCAAGGGCCTCATCTGGCTGCAGGAGCCCTGCAGTGGGAAGACCCAGCATTGCCTGCCTTCCTGTGGGAAGATAGGTAGGGAATGGTAGCATGGGCTGTGGCCGCTGATGCTAAATGAGGAAGCCTGCCTGGGACATAGACTCGCTGGAGGCCTTGAGCCTCTCCCTCTCTGGGGCGACCTTCTCACCTGTAGAACAAGGAGGTTGGACTCAGGCTCTGACGTCTGGGTCATTCTGATCTGCTCTTGCTTCATCCCAGCAGCTTCTGGTTCACTGGACTGTGTGTGATGAGCCACCCCAAGGTGGGGCTCACTGTGGTGCCCCTGCAAGACCACACGGCAGCAAGTTGCTCCTGGCGATGGGTTCAGTTATTGCCCCATACTTGAGCTGTCCCTGAATAGTAGCATCTATTGACTTCCATTGAGGGTTCCTGTGTGCCACGCACAGCGCTACCACCCTTTAGGGAGATTCTATCAATCCACAGCTGAAGCAGCCAAGGCAGGTCTGTTACTCGTCCCACTGGGGGGATGAACAGACTGAGCCCGGAGAGGTGAGGTGACTGCTGAGCACCAGGGAAGTGGGGCCCATATTCAACCCCAGGCCCACCCAATCTCTCACTGAGGAGTTTCTGGTGGTGAAGGTCAGGGTGCTCCAGACCCTCAATGGCCCATATCAGCTTCCTACGGCTGCATAACCAAGCACCAGACACGTGGTGGCTCAAATTGCAGAAGTTTATCGTCCCACAGTTCTGGAGGCCAGAGGTCCAAGATCAACGTGGCAGCAGAGTTGGTTTCTTCTGAGGCTGTGAAGGAGAATCTGCCAGGCTGTTCTAACTCTGGTGTTTGGCAGCAATCTTTATCGTTCTGCAGCTTGCAGGGGAATCACCCAATGTCTGCCTCCGTCTTTACATGGTGCATTCCCTGTGTGTGTCTCCACATTTCCCCTCTGCTTTTTTTCTGTTTTTTTGAGACGGAGTCTTGCTCTGTCTCCCAGGCTGGAGTGCAGTGGCACAATCTCAGCTCACTGCAAGCTCTGCCTCCTGGGTTCACGCCATTCTCCTGCCTCAGCCTCCTGAGTAGCTGGGACTACAGGCGCCCGCCACCACACCCGGCTAAGTTTTTTTTTTTTTTGTATTTTTAGTAGAGATGGGATTTCACCAAGTTAGCTAGGATGGTCTCGATCTCCTGTCCTCGTGATCTGCCCACCTTGGCCTCCCAAAGTGCTGGGATTACAGGCGTGAGCCACCGGGCCTGGCCAATTTCCCCCTTTTTATAAGGACATGGTCATGCTGGATTAGGGCCCCTCTACTCCATTTTGACCTCATCTTAACTAATTACCTCTGTAACAACCTGTTTCCAAATAAAGTCACAGGGAGAGGCATTTGAGTTAGGGCTTCAACAAGTACATTTAGGGGGGCATAATTCAACCCATATTAGCCCCCCAGCGTGGCTATCAGAGCCCTGGTTGGTTGTTGGTGTGTAGGAGCAGTGACTTGGGAGGGTGTGCCCCCTCCTCGAGGAAGCTGGGGCAACCTCTGTGTCTGCGGATGCCTGAGCCGAGGTGTGGCCCTCAGGGAGAAAGGCAGGGGCGGAGCTGTGTGTAAGTCACAGCTTTGCCAGAACAGTGGCAGGACGCTTTTATGCAAATGCTCTCCCTCAATGACCCCCACCCCAAACTGCAGAAAACCCTGCCTCTGGGACAGGACAGTGGTGGGGGCTGAGGGAGGAGGAGACCTGTCCCTGAATGCTTGCCACTTGTACATTTTGAATTGTGAACCATGTAAAAGAATTGCAAAAACAGTTTTTGAAAGTTCTTATTAAAAATAGCTCTAAACTGAAAAACAGGACCTACCTGGTAGGCAGGATGAGGAGCCAGTGAGCTGATGGATGGAAACGCCCGCCCCTGCCTGGCCCCAGCAAACGGTGCTATTATTAGCTCCCGGACCGTGCTGGCCTCTGAGGTGGCTCCAGGCTTGGCGGGCTTGGCAGTGCTGGGACACACGAGGCCCTTTTAACCCCCACACCCGGAGGAGCCCAGGGAGCCTGCCCTGGGCCTGGCTTCATGAGGATCAGCTCAGGGTACAAGCTAGATCCAGGGGCCAGGAGGTGGTCAGGCCATCTCAATGCAACAGCCCCAGCCCCATCCTGGCCTGGGCCTCCTGGCTGCCTTCAAACAGGTGGGAAAACCCCCACAGCCTCTCCCCTCTTGCACGAAGCCTTTTCCGCCCCCGCCAGCCCTGCTGCCAGGCCAGGCGGCCCGCGGGCCCTGGCAACCTGGTTGGAGCCTCCAGCTGGGCGGATGATGGATGGGGCCACGTCAGCGCCCACCTCAGAGTGGATTTTGTGTGTGTTTGACATTTATTTACTGTCCATATAAACACTAACACCTATGAAGCATGCTCGCCGTGTGATAGCTTGGCTGAAGGCAGCTCTTAAGTACATAAATTATGTGCACCTCACTAATGAACGGTTTGACAGGCGGGAAGTTTTATTTACCGCTGGCCCGAGTTTTCATATAAAACCAGGGCACCGGCAAGCCAGGATTTGTGCACCGTCATAGTCTTGCCTATTCAGAATCCAACTCATTTCTTTCTTCTTTCTAAAAAATTTCTCCTCCTTCTTCTTTTTTTAATTTCCCTCTTTTAAAGACTTGACATAAAGCTGAGATCTATGTATAATCCTGCTGCCTGGAGCAAGTGTTGGAGGGAGAGCCAGCCCATCTGGCGGCAGGCTCTTCTGACGGGCGTGTGCTTGAACAATATGTGGTTTGACAAATTTCAAGGCAGGCTTATGAAAAAATAACAGCGGTGCAGCCGTCTCGGTGAGTGCCCATCCACCTGCGGGCGCGAGCAGGGGTGCCAGGCCGTGTGAGTCAGGGTGCCTGGCGGGGAATTAGGAGGCCTGTGTAAATCACCGTCATCCAGCACGTGTGGGACACATCAGCGTCCCAGCTCCTGAGACTTGTTTCTCATCACGGGGTCTGCCCAGGGCCAGGTGCCGCTGGTGATACTGGCAGCCTGTCCCCGGTGACCATGTTGGGGTGCACTGCTCTCAGTGGGACATCTGCTCCTCGAAGTGGAGGGTATGCCCCGAGGCCTGGGCAGGCACCTTCAGGCATCTGTCTTGTCAGCCCTCGGGAGGCCTTGAGACACTCCGGGCAGGGTGGTCCCCTGGCCAGACATTCCTTGAGGACTTAGTCTTTTCATCTGAGAGGGGGTGCAGTGAACCCCCTCACCCTGGCCAAGCTACAATGATAAAGCCCTCTGTCTGTCCAGCCCTGTGGAGCCAGGCAGGGCTGAGGTGCATCAGGGGCTGGCCTCCAGGCGGCCCCTCTCTGCAGGCCCTAGCCGGCCACTTCGGGCCACAGGCCAGGGTTAGCATATGCTATATGAGGCCTCAAGCCATTTCTATACCTCTCTGTGCCTTGGTTTCCCCACCCAAAAAGTGGAGGTACCACTAGCCCCTGCCTCTCAGGACTGCACTGAGGAGATTCAAGGGCACAGTGTGTGCTGGGGGCAGAGTGAGCCCCTGCCACCCTGTGGCCAGCCTGTGCAGTGTTTCATTTCACCCCCGCAACACCCAGTGTGCAGGGAGGAAAGGGGCTTGCCCAAAGCCTGGAGTTGGCCTTTGTGGGGCCCGATGCCCCTGCCCCTCCCCAGCAACCCTGCCTCCTGGGTCTCCACCGGCCCAGTCAGACCCAGAGTCACTGTGATATCGGCCAGAAGCTTTCTGTGGTGTGGGGGCTCTGTCGGGAGGGTGACAGCAGCCTGCAGTGTGACCTGTGTCTGTCGGGCCTTCTGATGGCTTCTGAAGCATGTCGCAGGGGATGGCCCAGGGACTCTGTCTTTATGGGCGGCATGAGCCATTCTGTTCTGAGCATCCTGAGCAGGTGCCCACTTTGAAGACAAGGAGATCCAGATGCCTGCCCAACCCACCCGCTGCCTCTTGGATTGGGGTGTGAGGGGCCCCCAGAGAGGCCGACACTGCTCACGTGGTCATGCTACAGCCAGCTCCCCACCTGCAGTGCAGGAAGCATCCACATGTGGCAGGGCGATAGCCACATACCGGGAGTCAGGGCTCTAAGGAGTTGCCTCTCTCCCGTCACCAGCCATTCTCCATGGCCTCTGCCCTGGAACTTCCCCAGCTACCCCAAGCAAACCAGCCACCCCACTCCTCCTGGCCTGGTTGCAGCCTGGGCACACATCTCTCCCTGCAGGTTACCACACCCACATCTGAGTCCCCACCAGGGCAGGAACTGGTTCCCTTTTGTCTGTGTCTCTGGGTCTCAGTATACAGAAGGTGCTCATGAGTGTCACAGGAAGGGTAGGAAGCAGGAGGTGCAGAGATCTCCATCCAGCCAGTGCTGGGCTCTCAGGGACCTTGAGTAGCTGGGCAGTTGTCATCCCCGGGCCCTGCTTTTCCCAAGACCACTGCAGCCACCAGGCCCTGTTCCTCTTGGTTCTTGCATGAACCTGGGTGACTGTTCCCCACTCCTAGAGTTCCAGTCTCATTCTCTACCCAGCAGCGGTGATGAAACCCACTGGAGGCCTGCTGTGCCTAAAACAGTTTTGGGAGGCTGTGGGTCCACAGCAAAGGGCAACTGGTGGATGTGGCCATAGGCACTCAGGAATGCCACAAAGCCAGGGAGGCCTTCCTGGAGAAGGTGGCATGTTGGTCAAAGAAGATCATAGGATATGGCTAGGAGGGGAAACTGCAGCACAAGCAAAGCCTCAGACCCCCGAATGGCTGTGCGGTGGTGGCGGCTTGGGAGCTACATGGTGGCTGAGAACCTGTTGGGGCAGGGGTGGCGCTATCTCCACAGTCCCAACTGGAGACTGTGTGGACCCCTCTGAGGCTCAGGAGAGAATAAAAGCTGCCAAGGTCACAGAGCAAGTAAGTATGGAGCCTGCACCAGTCACCAGGCTGCCCAGCTTTGCATTCCCAGCTACTGGGACACACTCAGAGGCCCACGGAGCAGGGCCACGTGCCGCCAGCTTTATTAAATTCATATTTCCACCTCCATCCCGCACAAATATCTGTATTTACCATCAAGCTCGGCAGTATTTATTTTCGAAAGTAGTTCTGTTTAAACAAGGAGTTTCTCTTTTAAATTCATCGACTCCAATTTCCTGTGGCCCTAGCCCTCCATGGAGCTGACATTAATCATTTGCATGACTGCAGGTTCTGCGGCCGCCGAGGGCCTCCGGCAGGCGGCAGCCATGGCGCCGGGCTTCGCTGCGGCTTCCCCTGACTCTTTCAATTAAAGCCGGGGGAATGGGACACAGTGCCCCCAGAGTGACCAGAGGTGGAGTGTGGCTGGAAGGGGCAGGAGGCAGGACCAGCTCAGCAGCTCCCGGCTCCCATCCTGGCTCAGTCCGTTAGAGCTGGATGACCTCTGCCAGCCTCTTTGCTCAGGCTGCCCATCAGGGGCTGCACTCCAGCTGCTGTCTGCATCCAGCGCGGGCTCCACCATGGGCACTCACTGTGCCTCACTTTGGTCACCCATGACATGGGGACACTAGGTGTCCCTGCTGCACCTGGTGCACTGAGGTGGCAGGTGCACACAGAGCACCAGCTGCCACTTCAGCAGTTGTCATTGATATTTGGTGCCATTGGCAGGGAGAGCACCTGGTGCAGGGCTAGCCCATAGCATGTGCTCCGTGGGGTTCCTTCCTGTCTTGTGCACAGTCTCATTCCCTTAGCAAGATGACCGGGCATCCCAGCACATTGGGAGGCTGAGTGGGAGGATTGCTTGAGGCAGAAGTTCAAGACCAGTCTGGGCAACATAGCGAGATTCTGTCTCTATTTCTCTATTTCAACAAAAGTCTTTCCCACAGCATAATATACTCTAGCCTCATCCTTGGCCTCTGCAAAGGTGGGGTGGTGCATACAACTTGGGAGACCCACTACCCTCTTCTGGGGGCTGACCCCGCCCCCCACTTCAGGGCCCTCTGGATTCCTAAAGTGTGAGAGGGCCACCGAGAGAACACCCTGGGCCACCCCGCCCACCCACCCACCCACCCCCCGCCTGCCTTGCTCCAGCCGCACACCTCTGCTGCTCCTGTCAGTTTCCTATTGGGCATCTCTGTGCAGTGCTGTGAGCTGTGACACCCAGGGCAGCCTGGTTGACACCAACAGCAAGAAGGGAATGAACTGGAAGGTTATGGGGAGGCTAGAGTTTTGGATTTTGAGAGACAGTAGGGTCAGCCTCATAAGACCTTGAAGGCAGAGGTGATGGTAATAATGTTAGTAACTGCAATGACATCAGCTAAGGTTCACTGAGCGCTCACTGTGTGCTGGACACCATGCTAAACACATGCACATACAGTCTCATTGAATCCTCTCTGCAGCCCTGCCAGTGGGTACCATAGCCCATTGTACAGGTATGAAAACTGAGGCACAAAGAGGGTGAGCAGCTGGCTGGAGGTTGCACAGCTGGTGAGTGGTAGAGTGGGAATTTGGACCCTTGACCTTGGACCCCAGTCATGATGCTGGGTTTGTTTCTGTAAGCTGCACAGAACCCTCGGTTGGGGACCTTTTAGGAAGGAGTTAGCTCCTGCTGGGACCAGTCCTCACACCTTTGCACTGTGGAGGGATTTCAGGAGAGGGTGGAGCCTTTGGCTGCATGCCTACCTCTAGACAACGGGAGGGCAGGCCTCGGAGCAGCAGTCCCAGCTGATTCGTCTCCAAGGGAACAGGGAACCTTGGAAAGAAAGCTGGACACATTGGGAGGTCGAGGTGGGAGGATCACTTGAGCCCAGGAGTTTGAGACCAGCCTGGGCAACAGAGCAAGACCTCTATTTTTTTTTTTTTTTAAAGAAAGAAAGCTGGGTGCTGTTTCCAGAACAAGGTGTTATGGATTCTGGCCAGCCCAAGATTCCTCTTCTTCACTACAAGGACTGAAAATGTCCTAAAGTCAGCAATACATTTCTAACTCTGATTCTACAGGAGGGAAGCTGAGGCCCAGAGCAGGGACAGAAGCTATACCAAATTTCCAGATGCTCCTGCCCCATCCCAGAGCTTCTCTTCCAGGTGCCAGCAACAGCAGTAGTTTCCTAGTTTGCACCCCACTGCCCCATCTCTCTGGTCAAAACCCCGAAGATGAATGGAGGCCTGTGTCCATCAGCTATTGCTGTGAAACAACCCACCTTAAGACTTAGTGGTTGAAACAACAATAATTTAATTGCTTGAAACTCTGCAATTCATGCAGAGCTGGGTAGGAGCTGCTGGTGTGTGCTCCTGTGGCATTCATGGGGCCAGTTGGGCCAACTCAATCGAGGCTGCAGGCTCCAGGACAGTTCCACTTGCACTCCCAGCACCTCTGTTGGGCCTGGGAATGGGCACCTCTCACTCCCCACCCCTTTCTCATCCCAAGGTCTCACTCTCCATGTGACTTCCTGTACTAGAGGCCCAGGAGGCCAGAGCTCTCTGAGAGGGAACATCCTGGGGAGTAGATGTGGGAGCTGCAGACCCCATAAGGGAGGAGGGGATAAAGATAGGTTATGGGAACAAGGCAGGAATTAAGTCCCATCTTTTCCAGGCCCAGGCTGCTTCAGAGACTCGGGCCTGTTGGTGAGAGAGATGGGTAAAGGAAAGTGAAGACAGGTGAGATCTGGGTGTAAGATGGGGTCTTGAGGAGAGTGTGAGGATGGGCTGAAGTGAACAGGAGTAGAGGGACTGTTATGGACTGAATTGTATCCCCACAACCCATATGTTGAAGCCCAATGTGACCTCAAGATAGATACTGCTATTTTCCCCATGTTACACATGGAGACTGTCCTAGTTCCCGCCATAACAAATGACCACAAATTCAGTGGCTTAAACAATAGAAGGTTTTTCTGTCACAGTTCTGGAGGCCAGAAGTCCAAGATCAAAAGGCTCTAAGGGAGGCTCCTTCCTTGTCCCTTCCCATTTCTGGTGGCCCCAAGAGTCCTTGTCTTGTGGCTGCATCACTCCCATCTCTGCTTCCACCATCCCATGGCCTCATCCTTCCTGTGGATCTCTGTGTGTCTTCTCTTCTGATAAACATGCTGGTCATTGGATTTAGGAACCACCCAATCAATCCAGTATGACCTTGTCTTAACCAATTACATCTGCAAAGACCCTATTTCCAAATAGGATTACATTCTTGGGTTCTGGTCAGACAGGACTTTTGGGGGACACTGAAATCTCTTTCTGTAGTCCCACAGTCAAGGCAGCAGAGCTGGAGCTCCCATCCCGGGGACTCCCCACCTAGCTGAGCCCCTATAAGGAACTCCCCTCCTCTCCCTTGGGGGTTACTGAAAGCCTAGTGGTTGGAGGTTCATGGTGCAACCAGCCCCTGGCCCACCTTCTCTGCTCTGAGCACTGTAGAGTAGAATACAAACAGCATCAGAAGGGTGGTCAGGAGTGCAGGGGCCACCTGCCCCTCCTTCCCTCGTCTGTGACTGTCTATATCTTGGCCGAGTTGGAAGTGACACGATGGGATGTGCAGGTACAGAAGGGGCAAAGGCCTGGGGTCACCCACCTTCCGTAAGCCCCCCACACCAAGGCAGTGCAGACATGGCTATTGAGACACCTGGCTCTCAAGCCAGCATTGAAACCCATGGTGTCAGCCTTTTCCTTTCTCTTACGTTTTTTGTTTGGGGCATATCTCAGTCCATTGGTGCTGCTGTAGCAAAATACCTGAGATTGGGTAGTTTATACACAATAGAAATTTATTTCTTATAGTTCTGGAGGCTGGAAAGTCCAAAATCAACATGCCAGCATTGGTGTCTAGTAAGGGCCTTCTTCCTGTATCCTCACATGGTGGAAGAGTCAAAGGGAGCAAACTCACTCCCACAGTCTTTTTAGAAGAGCCCTGGTCTCATCCATGAGGGGTCTGCCCTTGTGATTTAGTCACTCTTAAAATTCCGCACCTCTTTACACTGTCACATTGGCCATTAAGTTTCAGCACGTGAATTTTGTGGCACATATTCACACCACAGCAGGAAAGGGGGCAGCCTTCAAGTGTGTAAGTAAAACCTGCAGGCAATAGCTCTTGAAAAAACTAAAACCTTACAAGTTAAGATTAATGTCCCTGTGGATGCCACCCCCTCCCAAGTCCCTGCCTTACCTCCAGAATTGAACACCTTTATCTGTTTGGAACACATCCCTTCAGACATTAAAAAAAAAAGCCTTTATTTACATGCATGTGTGTGTGTGTGCGTGTGTGTGTGTGTAGAAAATACGTACTATTGCATTATGGTACTTAACTCATTTTGTCAAAAGTTTCCATAGACAGAATAGTCAAAGAACCCCACGTCCTCACAGCCCAGCCCCACCTGTCACCTGCTCACAGCCAATCTTGGCTCCTCTGAGCCCCTCCCCCAAACCCAGGCATCCCCAACTCCCTGGCAAGTGTCTCAGGGTGTGTCTGCCTCCACGGGCAGGGCTCCCCTTTTCTTAAATAACACCATTCCATCAGCACTCTCACCAAAGTCAGCAAGTGTTCCTTAAGATTATCTAATGCCCATTCAGCCTCCAAATTTCCCTAGTTGTCTAAAAATGTCTTCTCAGGCTTGGTTTGTTTGTCTCAGGATTTGCCGGGCTGTCAAAGGCCTTCGTGGGACCCTGCTCTGGGCCCCACCGTGCCGGCATCTCCGAGGCCCATCCTGCCCAAACATGCAGAGGGCCTCCTGCCTCCTCACGGCCCTGCAGCTTCCTCCTTCACTCAGTCACACCTCTATTGATGGAGACACACTTAGGTGGGTCCAGGGTTTTGCTACAAAAACAAGGCTGCAATTAACATTCTTCATTCTTTCTGAGCCTCCTGGATGTTTTTCTAGGGACAATGGCTTGCTGTTGGGCAGCCACTTCCCCTCTCTGAGCCGTGGCTTCCCCCTTGGAGAAGTGTAGAAGGCTGAGATTCTAACAGTATCTGATATTCTAAGAGGAAGACTCTATCATATACCCTGAGGCCACGTTGTTCTGAGCAGAGGGAGGCAATGGTGTTTTGCTGTGGGAGAGACTTCTCACCATGCTCACTGGTCCTCAAACTCCACAGAGGGATCACTGGCATGGGGGAGGAGCATCCTGGGGCCATCTCAGAATCTGCCCACCACACTGTCCAGGAGAAGGGCTGATGGGACTCTAGCAGTGAGAGCTGAGTCAGGGGACAGTCAGAGGAGTGGGGTCTGGGAAGTGGGATGCAGGTTGCAAAGCAGGAAGGGATCCCTTTCCTGCCTTCATTAGGGCAGGAGTGCCAGGGAGAGCAAAGCCGACAAGCACGGGTTCTTGTCTAGGCCTTGCCTGTTACTCTGCCCTGACCTCTCCAGCCTCAGCATCCCGATCTGTGAAATGGCCACAGGGACAACATGCTCTTCCCGGGCTTGCTGCCAATGCAGCAATGCACACACATTACTCCAGCACATTGAGCACATAGAAGGTGCCCAAGAAATGTCATTTCCTTTCCCCACACCCAGGCTGGGCCCCAATTCAGTGCACAAGCAGGTGCTACTGGCTGCCTGGCCAGGCCCATAACAGGAAGTCGGGTCTTTGGGGTGACTTTCTGGGCAGTGCCAGTGACTCTGTTTCCCTCTGAGTCTTACAGAGGAAAGACCCCAGCTTGTGGCCAGAGGCACTGGGCTGGGTGCAGAAGAAGGTGTTGCAGGAAAGGAGAGCCCTTCCCAGTGCTAGCGACAAACCCCTGTGACCTCAGGACCTCAGGTATGTTCTGGGAACTCCCACTTTCCAAGCCCTTTCTGTAGATGTTTTTGACATTCATAGATGGGGAAACTGAGGCCTGAAGAAGGGAAGCAGACAGAGTGACTTGTCAATGAGCTCAGAGTGAGTTGGGGCAGGGCCAGGACAGACCCAGAGACGGACCTCTGCCCAGCAGGTCCCGAGGGCAAAGGCTATATATCTGCTGGGGTCTTCTCTTTCATCAAGGGCCTCCTAGGATGTGTGGCAGGTTAGGAGCCAACAAGGAGGTGGTGTGGATTGTGGGCCAAGCCCCAGCCTAAAGGACAGAGGGAGAAGCCTGTGATGCTGTAGCCTTGAGCAGGGAGCCACTGCCACATCCCCCCAAAGCCAGGGGGGCATCGGGAGAAACACCAACCTGTCTCTCCTCCCATCCTTCCAGCAGGTGGGGGCTCAGGGTCCTCTGTGGGGTAGGCTCCAGGACCCAGGCCTGTGAGCCAAGCAGGACTGGGTGGACCCTCACCTCAAGCACCCCCAGGGTGTTGTCAGAACCCTGCTGTCCTCATGCATCCCCGCCACCCAGCAGTTGTACTGTGCACAGTCATGTGCTTAGTACATGGGCCGTGGTGCATCGAAAGGACCTTTTTGCTCATGTTTCTATTGGGACTTCAAGGGGCAAGGGAAGGACCAGTGGGGCCAACTGCCCCACATTCCATATGGAGGACTTGCAAAGAGGGTGGTGAGGCCAATTTCACTGGCTCCTCACCTCCCAGTGATGAGCACTTGAGTAGAGAAGGGAGTAGGGAAGTGAGACAGCAACTGGGGTCGCTGCTGTGGTTGCTGGGGCTCAGCCCTGCTGCAGGGTTAGGGAGACCTGGAGAGCCCAGATCTGTCACCCCAGCCAGAATGAGGGTGCCTGGAGCCATCGGCACCTTCCACGGGGCATGAGTTGGAGGTAACTCCCTGGGGCCGTAACTCCCAGGTATGAGGTGTGCCTCATACCTGCCAGGCACACTCCTGGCTGGAGAATGTTCTGACCCATGGGCTGCTGAATGCCTTGTAAGGAAAGAGCCATTGGTGGGTAAAAGGGAGGCCAGTGACCAGGGTGCAGGGCATTGATGTCTGCTGCAGGAAGACCCATGATGCCCCCGGGAGCCTCCAAGAGAGGGGCTGGGTGTGGAGTCTCTGCTGTGCTGCCAGAACATCTTGTTTACCCTCTGTTGGTGAGGGACACCTCCGTGTGCCCGGTGGGTACAAGCTGCCATGCTAAAGAGGGTGCCGCCTGGGGCCTCTTCACAGAGCAGACACGGGAGGGTGTCCCAGGAAGCCACTGGAGGTGAGGCCTTGCAGGGAGAGGGGACAGAAGGAGAGATGTCCCCAGAGAACAACAGGTGTCCCAAGAAACAGCATCAGCTTCAAATGTCACCAGGCCCAGGGCACGTAGCCATTCTGGAGCTGGTTACTGCTTCTGTCCCTCCCTCTGCAAAGGTCAGTCCTGTCCATTTCCTGCTAAGCACAGGCCAGAGAGAGTGGGGTACTACAGAAATGAGAGATTTGAGGTTAAAGGACTTCTAATGACCAAGAGTGGTCAGAGGAGATTTAGGAAGCTGCTGGGGACTTCCTGCAGGGCGAAGGGCATCTTTTCCCTGGGCAGGTTGGAAGGACAGTTGGGGAGGATCAAAGTTGCTTCAGAGATGGGGAAATAGGCTCAGAGAAGCTCATGGCAGCCTGAGGAGGGGCCCAGCTCTTGCTGTGGGCTCCACACTCCCATCTCGGCCTCATTTTGCCTTGCAGCCTTTGGAATTGCATGAGCCAGGGCTGCTCCCCAGAAGCCCAGGTTCTGCAGTCCATTTTGGGGCATTGACACCCCTGCTGTGTGTTTCATGCACCTGATGTGTAACCAGCCCTGCCATGAGCCAGGCAGCGCAAGTCACTAAAACAAAGCTCTGGAAGTCTGAGACTTGCAAATCCCTGACCTCAGAAGCCCCTGTCACCCGAAGATGGGGTTATGGCAGCAGCTCAGGGAGAGTCCCCAGGCAGCTGCCCATTGTCTTCCCAAAGCCCTCTGCCTGCCTGGGTGGGGACAGACCCCCTCCAGCACGGCCCCCACCTACCCCCACCTGCCACATTCTTCTGTGACAACACCCTGTGCGGGGCAGGTGGCAGCCAAAAGCCCCACTGGCATGCGGACAATGAGCCAGGATTAGGCCTGAATGACAGGCCTGACAGAGGCTTGGGTGGATCCTCACTGGGGCTACTGCTACCCTGAGCCAGTGGGAAGGGCTTGACTCTGAGCTTCAGTGATAGGTGGGCGTCTGTCTTTGCGGGGCCACCCAGCCGCTCGCTGGGCGCTGTCCCAGGATGGCCCCTGGACCCCGAGCACTCTCAGACTGCTCTCTTCCCTGCAGCTCTGCAGCCCCCGCCATCCTGTTCCTTGTGCTGAAGTCACCCAGTAAGAAGCTGGTAGGGTGGGGATCTGAACCCAGGGCCCCAACCCTGGGGAAGTGTGCACCCACCTGCACCAACCTGCCACCCCTCATTTCTTCTGGAAGTCTCCCAGGCAGGCAGCACTACCTTCATTTTGCAGATGAGCAAACTGAGGCAGCCCAGCCACTAGGTGCCCACGGATGCTTGTGAAATGGAGGCTGGTGGAGGTTCCCCAGTGGGAGGTGATGCAGGGACTCTGCGGATGGGCACCAGGAGGAACAGCTCGAGAGCTCACCTTCCCTCCCACCTTGGGCTTTGGGGTCGGCCTGCATCAGCAGCCGGTGGGCCTCTTGGGACAGAGACGCGGAGGCCCCATGGACCTGCAGGCGCTGAGATGTTAGAATCAAAACTGTCCAAGAAAGAGTGGGGCCTTCGAGGGGCTCCTTGAGGGGCTGAGGGACTGGGCAAGGTGGGCAAGGGCTGTCCTGGTTGGGAGGGGCTTTGAGGCATGTCATTGGCTAGTGCCCTGAATGTCTGTCCAACCAGCCCGGAGGATGTGTCCTCCCCATGGGATTGGGACAGATCCTGGGTCAACCTTTAACAGATGAATTTTAGCCCACAATGGGGAGAGACTCCTCTCCAGCCTCAAGAGCCTAGAGACTAAGTGGGCTGCAGCAGGAGGCACCTCGGGATAAGCCACCACCCGTGGGAGGCCTGAACAGCTCACGATGACAGCAAGGAATGCTTGCTCGTCCCTGGCCTGGGCCCAGGAGCTCTCTTGTCTCAGGGTCCTCTGTCAAGTGGGGATGGTTGTCCTTCTTCTCTGGACCATGGTGGGAGGATGAAGGATTGTGCCGAGGAAGTGTGTGAGGCCAGTCGGTGCTTGACAGGTTAACGCCCACCCAGCCCTTGCCTCTTCAATCCCCCGGCCCTTCATCCTCTTCGGCACCTCCTCTTTCTCCTCTTCCCTGCTTCCTTATCTCCTCTGTGGCCAGTCTCTTGAAATGATCTCAGTATTGGCCTCAGCATCCCTCGCCGCTGAAGAATATCACCCCCACCCCCAGGGCACACTGGGGGGTGAGTGCCTCCCTCTCCCATGGTGCCTCCTGGATCTCCAGGGAGCCTGTGACCAACCTCACCTGATTCCAAGCCGGGCTGAGCCATGGGCGTAGGTGCATCCTTTGGGGGCCTGTCATGGTTTGCGACACAGACCATTGAGGCCAGTTTCCATCCCCATCGAGTCTCTGCCCTCCCTCAGGTCCCCATCATCTGGCACGTGAACACTGAGGCAGGCCTGGGGCTGTGCCCTTCACTTCTGCATCCTGATGGCCAGACACAGGCGTGTGGCTGCCTCTCTCATGCTGGGCACCTGGGAAGAGGAGATGGTAGGACAAGTGACCGTCCTGGGTGGAGACTGCTGTTCTGGGGGTGGTCACAGGATCCACTGACCAGGTTGCCAGGAAGGCAAGACACACCCAGCCCCATCTCCCTGAGCCTTCATTAGCTGCCCCTGGGCCCGGAGTGGAGGACACACACAGGCAGGCTCTGCAGTGCAGTCCAGGGAGGTGACTCCCAGGGCCGTGCCCTCTGCTGGATGACCAGGCCCCCTGACGCTGCTAATTTGCTTTTCTCTTGGAACAGCCTCTGCCATCAGACACCTGCCAGGTGGAGAAAGATGGGGCCCATCTCTTCCCTTGCTCTAGCAAATGGCCAGCTGACGCCAGCACAGAACAAGGTTGGCGGGGGGCAGGGTTCTACGAATCCCTTGATTCCAAGCCTCCAGCAGACACACACCTTGCCCTAGTCCTTCAAACACTCCTCAGTTGCTGCTGTGAAGGGAGTTTGCAGACGTCATCAAGGTCCCAATCAGGTGACCTTAATTGACAGGGAGCTGACCCAGGTGGGCCTAACCTACTGAGGGGAGCCCTTTCAATCCAGTCTAGACATCAGAGACAGGCAGCCCGAGATCGAAAGCATGAGAAGAATTTCATCCAAGGAAGTCTCCATTGCTGGCTTTGAAGATGGAGGGAGCTACACAGCCAGGGCTGGGGGAGGCCACTAGGAGCTGAGGGCAAGGAGGAAATGAGGACCTCAGTCGTTTCACCTCAAGGAACTTAATTCTGCTGATAAGGATGAGCTGGGAAGTGGTTTTTTCCCCAGAGCCTCCAGATGAGGACTCAGCCTGGCTGGCACCTCAATTCAGCCTTGTGAGACCCTGAGAAGTGAACCCAGACATGCCAGGCCAGGCTTCTGAGCTGCGGACCTGCGCGCTGACTGATGGTGTGTTTAAAGTGGCTAAATATGTGGTAGTTTTTATGCAGCAATGGAAAATGAATACAGAGGCCAGCTCCAGGCCAAATGCCATCTGACCCACAGGTGGGTCCAGCAAGGTCAGTGGAGACAAGAAGAACTGGCTGACCAGTAGACTCATGAGCAAAAGTAGACTTGTGGATTTCAGCCACAAAGTGCTGGGGTAACTTGTTACACAGCAGGAGCTAACTGCTACGGCTTGTCAACAACCACAAACTGTGAGGGAAAGAAAGCCTAGGAGGTGCCGCACAGGCAGCTCTGGGAGGTTGGGGGTGGCAAGTTGGAGGTCAGGAGGCTCCACAGGGACGCCTGGGGCTGAGGCAGGAAGGAAGGTGGAAAGGAGGGCATGGGCCTTCAGGGACTTGGTGACATGTTGGGAGGGCAGTGGAGGGAGAGGAGTCTGTAAGGCTGAGCTGGGGCAGGACCTCGGAGGGCCCTGGGTGACTTTGTCCTGGGGATACCAGGGAGCTATGGAGGACTTGAGCAGGACGAGGGTGTGGTCATGCTGGGGTTCGGGAATTCTCCTCTGGTGTCTGGGCTGATGGAGGGGAAGGGAAGGGAGTAGGGCAGTGAGACCAGTCAGAAGCATTTGGGTGCTCATCCTGGGAGCCTCCTCTTCAGGGTAAATGGAGGCCGAGTGATGTGGGGCTGGTAGGGGTGGAGGAGGGAAGGGAGACCGTGGCTGAGGGCCCTGAGAAAGGAGGCTCAGGCAGCAAAGGGTACACCCCGGCCCCCTAGACTGGGCCAGCAGGTCTCCTGCCTTGAGTGGGCTGGGCTGTATGGGAGGGAAAGGCTGCCTCTGAGGCCCCACCAAGAGGAAGCCAGTCCCAGCCAGGGCTCCCCAGGTGAGAGGCCTGACTCCCTGGGCTGTCGTGAGACTCATGGCCCCTAGATGGGCTTAGGCATAGAAGCCCCTCTGAAAGGCGCTACCAGACTGTTTTGCAAACTGGGAGACTGAGGTGTAGAGAGGCTGGGTAACCTGCCAAGGTAACACGGGCAGTGAGTGGCCCAGGAGGGGTTTGCACAAAGGGCATCTCTTACCTGAGGGGTGAACAAGCGGGGAGACTGCTGCTGCTCTGCCCGGAGGTGGCTCTGTATGAGGAGGGGAGCTAGAGCCCCCACCACCTCTGCGTCTTCCCTTCAGGAGGAGCTGGGAGTGATGTTACGACTTGGAAAGCTTAAGACCACAGGAGAAACCAATTTTTGCCTCCACTTATGTAAAATAAAATAAAATAACCCTAAAGCATTTGAAGTTCTGCCCGCCTTGGCTGCCTTCCCCAGGGGTTGTGTTGGAACCGCCCCGATTTTCCTGGTGGAGGCTGTTCCAGGGACTGCCCATTCCCAGTGATTCTGGGGCCAGAGCCGGACATGGGCCCAAGGCCTCCTCCCCCAGCTTGGCTCTGCTCAGCCCCTCTCATTGCTGTACTGGCTATTGACCAGCACGGCTCCAAGTCCTAGAAAGGTAAGACCTCAGGACATAGACTCTTCACTCTCAGGACCCTGGAACGATGGAAACCTAGAGCCACAGGTTCTTAGGAAATGCACAGTCCTTCAGAACTTCAGGCCACCCATTCCTTCCCATCAGAGACTGTGGTGGTCCAGGGAAGGGCTGTCAGCCCTGAGCAAGCAAGCACCTCTGCAGACAGGAGCCCCTCAACTGTTGTGTGACAGTGGTGCCACCAAGTTCTTCCCCACGGGAGAAGCCGCCTCCTACGCCCTGCGCTGCCAGGGCCCCCGCTCTGAGTGGGGAACGAGCCTAGAGCAGCTGCTCCTGCTCTCTGGGAATGGCTCTCTGGTCCACGGTTTGCTCTGGCCCCTCCTTCTTCCCCTAGAAGAGTCTCCTCCTGTCACCGTCACCTCACTAGCCATTCATATCGTGGGCTGTGGGGACTGGGCTGTCTCTGGGTGCCATGTAGCCCTGTCAGCCACTTCCAGCCTGGAGACACACAGGAGCCCAGGGCTTGTTTTATGCCTTGACCACGCTCGGGTTGTCTTCGGCAGGAAGTCAGAGCTCCCAGCAAACCGCCGTGATGGCCACAGTGCTTTCTGAGGCCTAATTTCAGTCTCTGCTGTATGTCTCTGCTTTCGCCCCCAGACATGTGCCTTTCCCTCTCCCCTTCCCTCTGCCTCTAGTCTCTCTTCCCCCTTATTCTCCCTCTGTGATAGGCTCCACTGTGTCCTCCCAGATTCTCCTATGGTACGTCAGAATGCAATCTGATTTGGAGACAGGGTCTTTAAAGAGGTGACTACACTTACAGGAAGTCACTAGGGCGGGGCCTAACCCAGCACAACAAGGCCTGAAGTGCTTTGTGCTGGCAGCTCTAGGAAATGAATCTCCGCCCTCCCTCACTCCCTCCCCACCCCTCTGTCTTAGAGAAGGCCACCTTGAGGCTTTCAGCCTCAAAGACCCTGGATCAGATGCACCTTCAGTCCCATCGTGCCCAAGGCAATGTGATGGGTTGCAAGATTTTAGGAGGCATTTGTCCCTCAAAGGTCTTTTCAGTTCATCATCTATATTTGGAGTTGAGAAGCAGCACTTTGGTTCTCTAACCTCTGGCGAGTTTCTGGACCCTTCCTCCTTTCCTGTTCTGCTTGCAGTCTGACGAGTTTCTCTCCTCAGCACCTGTCTGTCCTGTCATCTTTAGATAGTTGCAGCCAATGGCAGCTGGCACCCCAACCCCTGATGTCTGCTGCTCCCATCTCTTCTCTCAAAGCCACACGGTCACTAGGTAAGTTCTAGTGGCCATGTGGGTCTTCATCCTTCCAGCCTCTGACATGGGATGCACCCCACTTTGTGTGTAAACACTACACCAGTGCCACACACTCTTGCTGGCTTTTGTTGCCACCCCATTTCTGGTGCCAAGCCAGTCCTTGGACACAGAAACAACCAACCTCATTTTCAGACTTGACACCACAAAGGCTTATTTCTCATGCAGTGGTCAGTTGGGGAATTGCTCCTCACGCAGCCCCTTGGGGGCCCCGGCTCAGGCAGCTCCACATTCTGTAGCTGTACCACATGGCCCCTTGAGCACCAGCTCAGAGGAAGAAATAGCTGAAGATGTAGTCTGGCCCCTGCCTGCCCCAGCCTGGAAGTGATACCCATCACTTCTGCCCATGGCCACTGTTCCATGGCCCACCTGAGGCCAAGGAGCCTGGGGGATGGGGGGACTTGGTGTCACTCAAGCCCTTTTGTGTAGAAAACCAGAGATGTTCCCAGGGAACAGAGGACTTGGAGACACTGGGTCAGCCTCCATCCCCTTCAGCACCTATCTGATGTGGACTAGGGCCGGGGCTGGCCTTCCCCTCCACTCCTGCACCGCTCACCTCAAGGGCCCTGGGCATTGCACTCTGCTGTCTGGGGCCTCAGCTCTGAATCCTGTTCAGAACAAAAGGGAAAGTAAAGGCCACCAAAGGCTTTGCTTTCTGAGGCTGCAACTGCCTACCAGCCACTGAATTCACCAGGCTCTGGCCTTGAGACCCAGAGGCAAGTGCCTCCTGAGGGGTGGAAAAAGCCGGCTGGGGCGGGAAAGTGGCTCTGCAGGGCCTCAGGCCCCTGAGCCTCCCCTCCCTAGGCCTTGGCCCTCTCCTGGGGTGGGGCCATGCATTCCTCCCACCAGTTCCCACCCGTGGGACTATGATTCCATTCTGCAGAGCAGAGCCCATTGCTGATATTGGCTCACCTGCCCTCACAGTGTGGGTGCCCGGCCTGCTGAGGCTAGTGCCAGGGGCATCCCTAGGACACTATGATAGATGAGGCCTGGGGAGAGGTTGAGGGGCTGATCCATCTCCCAGTTCACTCTGCAGGCCCTGCCGGACGGCTGAGCCCCTCTGCTGGGAGGAGCCATGGCCCAGAGTTGGGGCGGGAGGCACCTGGGCCCACCTCCCAGGGCCTCTCTCCAGCCGCCTCCACCTGCACCCTGTGTTGTTCCAGGCCTTGTGCTGGTTCTGTACTCCCAGAGCCCTCAGACTGTGGGGGGACAGGGCCACTAACAGTCGTGGGTGCCATGAGAGCTGTGAGGGCTTCTGACCAGAGAATGAGCAGGAGGGGTCCTGCAAAGTGTTGTGGGGGGAGAATCCAGGGGAAGAAACAGCATGGGCAGGGTGATTCCTGGCAGAGGGACCCCGGCACCTCTGCTGAGGGCTCCTCCCAACCCAGGCCCTGATGCTGCCTCCACCAATCCCTCAAGGGCCACTAGGGGCACCTGGTGCCCCGATGCAGGGCCACTGGGTGGCACCTGCCGTGGCCCAGCACTCCCTCTCAGGAGGCGGGACCAGCCTCATCCTCTCAGGAACCTGTGGGATCTGGGGCTCCTTTGCCTCTTGCTTCCAGCAGGACTGCTGCCCCCCACCCCGGCCCCTACCACCAAAGGAATCACACTGAGCCTCACCCTGCAACCCCTCTGGGCACCTAGCTCTCACAGCCTAACCTGACCAGGGTAGGGCCTTCAGTCCAGTCTTCTCCCACCTGCAGAGGAGAGGTGCACCCATCCCCTCGGTCTCCTCCAGGCTGCGGAAACAGCCCATTACTCCCAGTGCCGATAATGGCCTCTCAATTGAATTAAGAGAGTTCACGTGAAGCCCAGGCATGAAATCCGTTTCCGTAAAAGTCCAAATTTGGGACAGTGGCAGGGAGCAGCATAGGGAGGGGACTTCGGGTCCACCAAAGAAAACACCCCTGTGCATTTGTTTCCAATTCCCCTTCCAGCACCATTGCTCCCTCCCTACTCGCCCAGGGACCTTGGGCGGTGGGCCAGACGCTGCGTTTGTAATTCTCTCTCATTAATGGGTAATTTCCCCTCCTGTGAATGGAGGAGAGAGGCAGCCCCTGGGGAGGTAGGCAGCACATGGCCCTCAGGCCTGAGGCCTCAAAGGGCAAGTGGGCACAGCCTGGGCACCCAGGCATCTGCAGCCACCAGCACCTCTCAGGGCCCTTCTCAGGTAGCTCATGGCCCCCACCAGGCTGGCATTCAGATTCCCATGGACAGATGGGGAAACCGAGGCCCTAGCAAGCTGTGGTTTTTCCAGCACACCCAGCAAATGAGTGCTCCATGCTGCAACAATACCGTGAAATGGCATGAGCACACGGAGAGGGGACAGGAGCCCAGGAAAGACGCAAAATGACCAGACTTCCAAATTATGGGCCACAAAGCTGAAAATCATTCTGTGGATGTGGGGTAGAGGATGGAGGGGGCGGTGCCTTGAGCTCAGACGGGCCTGGGTGGGAATCCTGGGCCATCTCTTGGGGCTTTGGCAGCGGTCCTTCCCAAGCTGAGCCTCAGTTTCTCCATCTGCACATGGAGGTGTTTCACAGGGGGATCTGTGCCTTGCCTGGGTAAACCAGTCCATCTCAGAGGTCCCTGCCAACTCTGGAAGGCAAGATTTCAGATTCTGAAACCTCTTTTCCTACCCACTCTTTTATGATTCTTGAACGCTGTTCCCTGCTTTGCAAACTATTACCTTCAAAAACATCTAGGAAATGATCATGAATAGCCCAGATGCAGCCCCCTGGTGGGTGGTGATGTGATATTAAAAAGCTAGGGTCTGAGACTGAAGCAACTGTCCCCAAGGGAAGCAGGCGGAGAGGTGAGGGGAGCCCTGCAGGGAGAGGCAGGAAGGGGGCGGGGTTCTCAGCCTGTTCATTCCTGCTGAGACCACTCTGGGACCAGGCTGAGGCTGGGCCCTTCCTCCTGTCTCAGTGGGAGCAGTCAGCCCACCTGACAGATGAGAGCACCTGCCAGGCTGCACACCTTGGCAACTGACTCAGCTGCCAAGCGCCGGCCCTGGCCCCATGTGGATGCACAGAGCAGACCCAAGTCAGACCCCAGACCCAGGGCAGACCCAGTTTAGAAACCAAGTGGGTGCTGTGGACCTCCTGAGCAGAAACTAGTGCTCCCTTGCAGTTTCATCAGCCCCTGGGCCCCAGGTCCCTCTGCACATGGAGGTGTTTCATAGGGGGATCTGTGCTTCCCTTGGGTGAACCAGTCCATCCCAGAGGCTCCTGCCCACTTTGGAAGGCAAGGTCCCAGGCCTGGCCTTCCCGGCCTGACTGCATGGGAGACCTACCCAGGAAGCTGTTCAAACTCAGGCCCAGCCCAACTCAACTCAGCTGCCAAGGTGGCCCAGGAGGTACCTGGGCTCAGAGCCTAAACTGGGGATCCCCTGGCAGAGCAGCTAGAGGCAGCACTGGGTGGGAGGGATAGGCCAGGGCCAGGGCACCCGGGGACACTTTGAGACCAGCTGGGATGCCCCACAGTAAAGGGGAAAATGCGAGCCAACACTGATGTGGCCCAGGGTGTGCTGAGAGCAGGCTCCTCCCCTTCCAGTGCTGATGGACGTGGTGTGACTAAAGGGCACAATCTGAGGCTAATGGAAAGCAAACAGCTTGCTGCACGGGGAAGAGCCTGGACACACACAATATTTTCTCAGGAGCTCACAGTGCAGGCAGGAGAGGCTTGGCTGAGGCTGGGGCTGTGTCAATCACTCCCTGGCTGTTTGTTTAACCTCGCCAAGTGTGTTTTCTCCTTATTAGCAGAACACAGATAGGGAAGCAGATCTGCCCACAGATGCGCAGCTGCAGGAATGTGTCCTCCCAGCAGAGCGGGAGGGAGGTGGGAGGGGACCCCTGTCTGCCAGCCAGGGCTGCTCTGGAGACCCTGATGGGGCTTTGGGAAGCCAGGCTCCTCTCTGCTGAGCCCTCACCTGTGCCAGGCTCTTGGAAGGGTATTTACGGATGTTCTCTCTGAATCCTTGAAAACGCCCAGGTGGCTGTAATTCTGATCATTTTCCAAGCCTGAATCTGAGACTGTGTGGTGAGGTGGCCCACTCAGAACCACACAGTGAGGAAGGATGGGGGTGCTGAGGTTTGAACTCCACTGCTTCTGCTTCTTAACCCATTTCAGTGCCTGTCCCAGTGCCTCTGGGCTGAGTCTGGTCTGGGTCATCCCTGGTGAGTCTGGCTGCCTCCCAAAATATCTCTGGGCCTTCAGTTTTCCTCATCTTGTGCCAGATCAGGGGCCAGCAAACTTTTTCTGTAAATGGCCAAATAAAAAATATTTAGGCTTTGCAGCTCACAGAGGCTCTGTCAGTCACTCAGTTCTGCTTTGGTAGTGTAAAGGTAGCCATAGGTGATATGTAATAAAATGGGTGTGGCTGTGTCCCAATAAAACTTCATTTACAAAAACACGAAGCAGGCCAGATTTGTCAACCCCTGTGCTAGATTGATTGCAGAAAATGGTCCCAATTCTTTAGACCTCTGTTTCAACTGGATCTGCTATAACAAATTATCATAGGCTGGATGGTTTAAACAATAGGCATTCACTTCTCAATGTTCTGGAGGCTGAAAGTTCAAGATCAAGGTGCTGGCAGATCCAGTGTCTGGTGAGGGCTCTTTTCCTGGTGTGCCAACAGTCTTCCTCTCATTGTATCTTCACATGGCTGAGTGCAGAGAGGAAGCAAGTTTTTGGTTTCTCTTCTAATAAGGACACTAATCCCATTACAAGGGCTCTGTTATGGAAACACCACGGGTTCAGTCTAGGTCCTGCTTCTCTCAGAAAGCCAATCACTGAGACAGCAAGCATTGCCAAGGAAGAAGGCTTTAATAGGGTGCTGCAGCTGGGCATATGGGAGCTCCATCTCAAATCCATCTCCCTGCCCAGCTAAAATTAGAGGTTTATATAGCAGGGAAGAAATGTAATAACACATAAAAAACCAGGAACTAGGGAGGGGTAAGGAAGCAATTATGATGAATGAAGGGCCTGGCGTCTCATTGTCTGGATGAGTTTCAGTTCTTAGATACTTTTTTTTTTGAAAGGCCTGAGAGTTATTCACTGAGGAAGGAACTCAGATAAAACAAATGTAAGTTTCAAGCTTTAAGACCAGAAAGGTCAATTTCTGTATATATATATCATATATATATACATGATATATATATCATGTATATATACATGATATATATATACAGACCCCTCCCAGTCTGGCACCTGTCAGCCACAGTGACCCACAGGGAGGTCTGCAGGACTCAGAGGCCTCCTCTGGCTCCACCCCACAGAAGCCCAGAGTCAGGTCAGGAAGCTAGGAAGAAGCTGGTACCTGCCAAGTGTAAAGTCCAGAGTTAGCTTTGCAGCTGGGATGTGCCCTTGTGTGCTCTTAACCAGGCCTTTCTTTTCTGTGTTCTGATGCTTTGACATCTGACCCTTGCTGACACTGGGGAACTGCACTGCCCCTACCTGGGCTAGTCAATTCCTGTGATTGCACCCTTCCAATGCAGACCAATCCGCCCAGAGCCCACACCCACCACCTCCTCTCTGGGGCCCTTGCACTCTGGGCCACCATCCCCCTGCCCTCACCCCAGGGCAGGTACCAGACAGCCAGGGACAGCCCCTATACCCCAGAGCCCACTGAAATGATTCAAACCAGCCAATCCTCAGCCTGCTTACCTGGACTCACCCATTTCTTCCAGCAGAAACCCCAGTGAAGACACGAGTCCATGTTTCCCCTGTGCTCCCTCTGCCTCCTGACCAACCTGGTTGGTGCTTCTCCGTGTGGCCCTGCACAGCCTGCCCTGCCTCCTGTTTCCAGGGATCTGTATGAAAACGTATTCCTCATGACAGTCATCTTCATGTTTGTGTGTCTCATCACACCTGATGTTTCACTGAGCAAGTTCACTTTCACGGAGCTACAGTCACTCCTAAGCCTGAGCCCACGTGACCACGATTCTGCTTCGTCCCTGATCAC
This sequence comes from Hylobates moloch, assembly GCF_009828535.3. Taxonomy (NCBI): domain Eukaryota; kingdom Metazoa; phylum Chordata; class Mammalia; order Primates; family Hylobatidae; genus Hylobates; species Hylobates moloch. The sequence continues at coordinate 66,310,428 of NW_026652285.1, read as the reverse complement.
AGCTGCAGTTCCTGGCCATGTGACTCTGGACAAATCCCTTCTCCTCTCAGAGCCTCCATTTCCTCATCAGTAAGCTGGACATAGAAACAGCATAAGCAATTGTATTATTTAAGGGAATGCCAAAACAGAGAAACCTTGAGATCTCAATGACTTAATAGAAGTTGGTTTCTCACTCATGGATGGTCTGGGATGAACACTGATGATTGTTGGCTGTGGGGGAAAGTGAGTGAGGGGCCTCTGCTCTCTCAATCATCCTGAGGTCAAGGTTGACAGGCCTCCTCCATCCCTAACCCACAGCTTCCCAGGTCCCCCCAGGGAGTCAGCATTAAGAATCTTGTGGAAGGATCTGGAAGCAGCATGAGTCTTCTCTCTGTACATCCTGCTGGCCAGACTCAGTCACACAACACAACCTAGTGACAGGGAAGATTGGGAGATGCCATTTGGCAGTATGCCAGGAAGAGGAGTAAGCAAGTTTGATGCTGAGCTTGCAGACTCTGCCACAAGTCATTGTATTGACAGTAGGAAAGGCCATGAGGTCAGACCTCTTAAAATGGGACTAACATTTTCTAGTATGTGTGAAAAAAATGACTCTGCCTTAAAAAATGAAATGGAAAATTCTGAGCACAAGTTTATTCTGTCCTTTATTTAATACATTTAGGTTAAATTTAAAATGTATTAGAACTCTTTCCCTTTTTAATGCTAAATAATATTCCATTGTACGGAGATGCTGCATTTCGTGTATCCATTCATCTGTTGAGGGACACTGGCTTGTTTCCACTGTTGGCTACTGTGAGTAATGCTGCTGTGAACATTCTATACAAGTCTCTGACTCCCTGTTTGCAGTTTCTTTGGGTATATACCTAGAAGTAGAATTGGTGGATCATATGGTAACTTTAGGCTTAGCTTTTTGAGGAACTGCCAGCTGTTTTCTATAATGGCTGCACTATTTTACGTTTCTACCAGGAATGTTTGAAGATTCCAATTTCTCCACATCCTTGAGAATCTTCATTTTTTTTTTTTTTTATAATAGCCATCCTAGCAAGTGTAAGTAATGTTATTTATTTATTTATTTTGAGACGGAGTCTCACTGTCTCACCAGGCTGGAGTGCAGTGGCCTGATCTCAGCTCACTGCAACCTCCGCCTCCCAGGTTCAAGCGATTCTCCTGCCTCAGCCTCCTGAGTATCTGGGACTATAGGCGCGTGCCACCATACCCAGCTAATTTTTGTATTTCTAGTAGAAATACAACCCATGTTGGCCAGGACGGTCTTGATCTCCTGACCTTGTGATCCACCCGTGTCAGCCTCCTAAAGTGCTGGGATTACAGGTGTGAGCCACTGCACCTGGCCAAGTAATGTTATTTTAAAAAATTGAAGTCTATAGTTTCTGTAGATTTCCTTAGTTTGTCCCTAACGTTTCTGTTCCAGAACCCTATCCGGTATCCCAAGTTTAGTCATCATCTCTTCTGTATTAGTCAGCTCTCGCACTGCTATAAAGAAATACCAAGACTGGGTACTTTATCAAGGGAAGAGGTTTAATTGGCTTACAGTTCTGCAGGCTGTACAGGAAGCATGGCTAGAGAGGCCTCAGGACATTTACAGTCACAGTGGAAAGAGAGCTGATATGGCCAGAGCAGGAGGAAGAGAGAGAGGGGAAAGGTACTACCAATTTAAACAATGAGATCTCACGGCAACTCTATCACAAGAGGACAGCACTAGGGGGATGGTGCTAAACCATTAGAAACCACCCCCAAGACCCAGTCACCTCCCACCGGGCCCTGACTCCAACATTGGAGGTTACGATTTGACACGAGATTTGGGTGGGGACACAGACTCAAACCATATCATCTCCTTAGGCTCCTCTTTGCTGTGACTGTTCCTTAGATTTGCCTTATTTTTGATGACCATGATCATTTTGGGGAAATACCTTGTCAGGTATCTTGTAGGATACCCCACTACTGGGACTTGCCTGATTTTTTTCATGATAAGATTGAGATTATGGGTTTTGGGGATGAAAATCGTAGAGGTAAAATACAGTTCTTATTACATCATATCAAAGGTACGCACTATCCACACAACTTCTGACTGTTACTGTTGTCCTTAATCACCTGCCTGAGATAGTGTTTGTAAGATTTGTACATTTGTGAAGTACTCTTTTTCCTCTCTTTCCAATTGCACACTTTAGAAGGGAGTCACTATGTGCAGCCTGCCCCTAAGGCGCAGTACTTACGCTCCCCTTCCTTGAGGGTGGAGTATCTACATAATTTATTTGGAATTCTGCACAAGAGAGTTATATCTTCTCCCTATTTATTAATTTAGTCATTCATTTATTTACATCAGCATGGCCTCATGGATAGTTATTTTATCCTCTGGGTTATAACTCAATGCTACTTTATTTTGTTGCTCAAATTGTTCCAGCTTTGGCCATTGGAAGCTGTTTCTTTGGCTCCTGTGCATCCTTGACATGTCCCCATCAATGTGTGTGTGTGTGTGCCTCCATGCATGTGTGTGTTTTTAGAGCAATTCCCTATTTTCTGCCACTACAAGATGCTACAGGTCCATCTTGTACATTTCCTGCCTCAGTCCTAGAATCAGCCATTTCTCCAGGAAGCCCTAAGTTCTATTTATTGGAAAATAGTATTAGAAATAAAGATTTGGGTGCCAGGTGTGCTCATTAGTATTGGAGTGTTATTTCTTTTAGGTACTCTCAGCTGACAGTGCAAAAAACATACATGTGTTTAGACTAACCTATGTATATACACATATCTCTAAATATTTCTATATGGAATTATATATCTGTATCTATATTAAGTTGACATGGGTTCATACTAACGATTTCAACTCTAATCTGCCACCACATGGATCATGCTAGCCTTCTTCCCTTGCTTGTCTGTAGTGGCCCCTCCAACAGTGAGAAAAAGGCTCCCACTATCCACCATCCATTTACTTAATACATTCCAGTATGCATGGACAGCAGATTTGTTAACTTATACCTCTGTGGGAAACAATTTTATCAACAAGAGTACATTGCTTATGTGCAGTTCCTTTTGCTTTTAGTCTTTTTTTTTTTTCTTTGAGATGGAGTCTTGCTCTGTCACCAGGCTGGAGTGCAGTGGCACAATCTTGGCTCACTGCAACCTCCATCTCCTGGGTTCAAGCAATTCTTCTGCCTCAGCCTCCCGAATAGCTGGGACTACAGGCACGTGCCACCTTGCCTGGCTAATTTTTGTATTTTTAGTAGAGATGGGGTTTCACCATGTTAGCCAGGATGATCTCGATCTCTTGACCCTGTGATCTGCCTGCCTTGGCTTCCCAAAGTGCTGGGATTAAAGGTGTGAGCCACCGCGCCTGACCCTGTTTTTAGTCTTACAGACTCCACTCATTTTCAAAGTTACTCAGATCAGCACATTTCCTCCTACCTACTCAGTGAGTTTGTTTTATGCATTTGTAATGTGGTTCAATTTTCTTGTCACATCTGCATTCCACCCCGGGACCCTCAACATCCTAAGAGATTTTTAAAAACTTTTTACATGTTAAGGTTCACTGTTCATTCTGTAAAGTTCTATGGGTTGTGACCAACGTGTGATGTCTTGTATCCACCATTATAGAATCATATGGGATAATTTTCCTGCTCTAAAAATGTTCTATGCTCCACCTACTCATCTCTTCTCTCTCCCCCTGACTGGCAAACACTGACCTTTTTACCATCTCTATACTTTTGCCTTTAGCAGAATGTCTTAGAATTTGAATCATACAGTGGGGAAGTCACATTCTTTTCACACCTACTGTCACCCTAGTCTGTGCTCCCATTGCCTCTTGCTAGTGCAGGGGCCTCCACACAGGCCTCCCTCCTCTGCCCTGGCTTCCTGTGTCTCCTTTCCACACAGTAACCAGTGTCAGATCCTGTCTCTCCTTACGCAGAGCCCTCCCACAGCTGTCTCTCCCTGAAGAGGCCTTGCAGGATCCAGCCCCTGCCCACGCTCTGATCACATCTCTCAGCCCCTCCCACTTGCTCCTGTGCCCTAGGTGTTCTCAGACAGGCTGGGAACCTTCTCCCTCCAGGACTTTACACTGGCTACTCCTTTGGCCTGTTCCCAAAACCCCTCAGGGCTCACTGTCTCACCTCCTTCGGATCTTCCTCAAAGGTTATCTCTTCGGAAAGACTTTTGCTCCACTTCCCTGCTTTGCCTTTCTTTCTAATACTTATTACCGTTGAACAAATCATATGTATACACACGCAGTTGACCCTTGAACATCATGGGCTTGAACTGTGTGGGTCCACTTATATGGAGGATTTTTTCAATAGAATATTTGAAAAGTTTTGGAGATTTGCAACAATGTGAAAAAACTCCCAGATGAGACAGGTAGCCTAGAAATACCAAAAAGATGAAGAAAAGTTAGGTATGTTATGACTACATAAAATATGTGTAGACACTAGTCTACTTTTATAAATTACTACCATAAGATAGACACAAATCTATTGTTTAAAAAGTTAAAGTGTATCAAAACTTACATACGCAAACACAGATTGTACATAGCAACATTTGCAGTTGAGAGAAAGCTAAACAAACATGAAGATACAGTATTAAATTGTAACCCCATAAAATTAACTGTAGCACATGCTGTACTATTGTAATAATTTCACAGCCACCTCCTGTTACTATTGTGGTGAGCTGAAGTGTTGCAGGTATCCACTTAAAACACCATGTGATCCTAATTATCTCAACATGACCAGTTCACTTGTCTAGTAAATTGAGTATCACAGTAGAAAGTGATCTCACCGTTCTCACATACTTTTCATTGCGTTTAGTGCAATACCAGAAATCTTGAGTGACACCATGGGACCCACACAAAGTGCCACTAGTGATACTTGGAAGTGCTCCCAAGAAGCAGAGAAAAGCCATGACGCTGCAAGAGCAAGTTGAATTGCTTGATATGTACCATAGCTTGAGGTCTGCAGCTGCAGGTGATGTCGTTTCAGATAGACAATTCATCTTGTAAACAGATGACGTAAACTTACAGTATCAATAAATATAGTACAGTACTGTAAATGTATTTTCTCTTCCTTATTGTTTTCTTAATAACATTTTCTTTTCTCTAGCTTACTTTAAGAATATAGCATGTAACACATCTAACATACAAAATATGTATGTTTATGTTATCAATAAGGCTTCCAGTCAACAGGAGGCTATTAGTAGTAAATTTTGGGGGAGTCAAAAGTTATACTCAGATTTTCAACTGTGCAGGGGGCCAGTGGCCTTAACCCCTGCATTATTCAACGATCAACTAGATACATAATTATATATGCATATAATTATAGAATATATACAATTTAACAACTTTATTGATATAGAATTCACATAACATACAATTCATGCATTTAAAGTGTATATTTCAATGGTACATTACCAACTTCAAAAATTGTGGCATATACATACATATACATGTATCTATATGTATATATTCTTATGTTGTATTATTCTTATGTATTCTTATGTATTATGTATTATTATGTTGTTCATGTATATGTATAAGTATATATATAACAAAATTTGCCATTTTAAGCATTTTTAGTGTTCAATTATGAGGCATTAATTAAATTCAGTATTGTAAAACCATCATCATTATCTATTTCCAAAACTTTTCCACACCCTAAATAAAGTCTGTAACTACTAAACACTAGCTTCCCACTCTCCCCTCACCCCAGCCCATGGAAACTGCTAATCTATTTTCTGTTGCTATGAATTTCCTCATGATAGGTATTTTACATAAATGGAATCATGCAATACTTTTCCTTTTGTGCCTGGCTTATTTCACTTAGAATAATGTTTTCAAGGTTTATCAGTGGTAGCATGTGTCAGAATTTCATTCCTTTTAAAGGCTCAATAATTTCCCATTGTATGTATATACCACATTTTGCTTATCCATTCATCTGTCGATAAACACTTGGGTTGTTTCCACCCTTTGGCTATTGTGAATACTTTTAAAATAAACACTGGCATACAAGTATCTTGGTTGAGTCCTGTTTTCAATTCTTTGGGGTGGGTACTTAAGAGTGGAATTTCTGGGTCACGTGGTAATTCTACGTTTACTTTTGAGGAACTACCAAACTACTTTTCACAATGACTGTACCATTTTGCATTATCACTAGCAATGTATCAGAGTTCTGATTTCTCCACGTCCTTGCTAACACGTTATTTTCTGTTTTAATTCATTGATTTTAGCCATTCTAGTGAACTTGAAGAGGTATCTCCTGGTGGTTTTGATGAACATTTCCCTCATGACTAATGATACTGAGCATCTTTTTGTGTACTCATGGGCCATTTGTATATCTTCTTTGAAGAAATGTCTATTCAAGCCCTCTGCCCATTTTGAAATGGATTGTTTTATATTGTTATTGAATTGTAGGAATTCTTTATATGTTCTAGATGTTAAACCATTATCAGATATGTGACTTGCAAATATTTTGTCTCATTCTGTAGGCTGTCTTTTCACCCTCTTCATAATGTTTTTTGATGCACAAAAGTTTTTGATTTTGTTGAAGTTTAACTTATCCCTTTATACTTTGTTGTTCATACATTTGGTGTCATATCTAAGAACCCATTGTTCAGTTCAAAGTCACAGTGATTTACACCCTATGTTTTCTTCTAAGAGTGTTATAGTTTTAGCTCTCATATTTAAGTCATTGATCCATTTAGAGTTCTTTTTTGTATATGGTGTCAGGTAGGGTCCAATTTTATTTTATTTTTGCTTGTAAATATCCAGTTGTCCCAATACCATTTGCTGAAGATGCTGAAGAGATTATTCTTTTCCCAAAAATGGACTTGGCACTCTTGTCAAAAGTCAATTGGCCATAGATGTATGGGTATATTTTTGTACTCCTTTTTTTTTTTTTCTTTGAGACAGAGTGTCACTCTGTCACCCAGGCTGGAGTGCAGTGGTGCAATCTCGGCTCACTGCAAGCTCCGCCTCCTGGGTTCACCCCATTCTTCTGCCTCAACCTCCCGAGTAGCTGGGACTACAGGTGCCTGCCACCACGCCCGGCTAATTTTTTGTATTTTTAGTAGAGATGGGGTTTCACCGTGTTAGCCAGGATGGTCTCGATCTCCTGACCTCATGATCTGCCCGCCTCGGCCTCCCAAAGTGCTGGGATTACAGGCATAAGCCACCGCGCCTGGCCTATTTTTGTACTCTTAATTCTATTGCATTGGTACGTACATCTATCCTTATGCCAGTACCACACTTTTTCTGATTGTGTAGATTTGTAGTAAGTTTTGAAATCAGAAAGTATGATTCATTCAAACTGTTTTTCATTTTCAAGATTGTTTTGGCTCTTTGAGATCCCTTACAATTATATATGAAATAGAAGACTAACTTTTCCATTTCTGCAAAAAGACATTTAGAATTTTATTAGGGACTGTGTTGAATGTGTAGATCACTTTGGGTAGGATTGACACCTCAATGATATCATGTATTCCTATCCATAAACATGGGAGGTCTTTCTACTGATTTAGATATTCTTTGTTTCAGTAATGTTTTGCAGTTTTCAGTGTCCAAATAAGTCTTTTACCTCTTTGGTTACATTTATTCCTAGGGTTTCACTATCGTAGATACTATTGTAAATGAAATTTCTCCCTTAATTTTCTTTTTGAATTGTTCATCACTGCTATATAGAAATACAACTAATTTTTGCAAGTCAATTTTGTCTTCTGCAACACTGGTGAATTTTTAAGTTAGTTCTAATAGCTTTCTTGTGGATACTTTGGGGTTTTCTATGTGTAAGACCATGTCATCTGATAATAGAGATAGTTTTACTTCTTTATTTCTTTTTTTCATATATATGAAAAGTATCTTTTACTTTTAACTAAAAGTCTTTTAACTTTTGACTTTCTATATATATCCATATGTATATCTCTCTATAGATTTATAATTATATGTATGATATGTTTATATATTATATGTCTATATAGATATAGATCTATTTATATATAGAGAGAGAAAGACAGGGTCTCACTCTGTCACTCAGGCTGGAGGGCAGTGGCATGAACATAGCTCACTGTAGCCTTGACCACCTGGGGTTCCAGAGATCCTCCCACCTCAGCCTCCTGAGTAGCTGGGTCCACAGGCATGCATCACAACGTGCAGCTAATTTTTCTTTTTTCGAGACAGGGTTTCACCATGATGCCCAGTCTGGTCTTGAACTCCTGAGCTCAAGCTAATGAGACATGTGATGTACGAACGAGCATGTAGTTACTGTGCATGTGTACGCAGAGGACCACCCAGAACACTCTTACTAGCAACACCTCTTATGAATATTTATGTTGTGTCCGGAATTGGTGGGTTCTCGGTCTCACTGACTTCAAAAATGAAGCCGCGGACCCTCGCGGTGAGTGTTACAGTTCTTAAAGGCCGCGTATCCGGAGTTTCTTCCTTCTGGTGGGTTCATGGTCTGGCTGGATCAGGAGTGAAACAGACCTTTGCGGTGAGTGTTACAGCTCTTAAGGTGGTGCTCTGGAGTTGTTTGTTCCTCCCGGTGGGTTCGTGGTCCTCGCTGGCTTCAGGAGTGAAGCTGCAGATCTTCGCGCAAGTGTTACAGCTCATAAAGGCAATGTGGACCCAAAGAGTGAGCAGCAGCAAGATTTATGGCACAGAGCAAAAGAACAAACCTTCCACGGTATGGAAGGGGACGCCAGTGGGTTGCCACTGCTGGCTCGGGCAGGCTGCTTTTATTCTCTTATCTGGCCCCACCCACATCCTGCTGATTGGTCCATTTTACAGAGAGCTGACTGGTCTGTTTTATAGAGAGCTGATTGGTCCGTTTTGACAGGGTGCTGATTGGTGCGTTTACAATCCCTGAGCTAGACACAAAAGTTCTCCACGTCCCCACTAGATTGGCTAGATAGAGTGTCCACTGGTGTATTTACAAACCTTGAGCTAGATACACAGTGCCAATTGGTGCATTCACAATTCCTTAGCTAGACTTAAAGGTTCTCCAAGTCCCCATCAGATCAGCTAGACACACAGTGCTGATTGGTGCATTTACAAACCTTCAGCTAGATATGGAGTGCCAATTGGTGTATTCACAATCCCTTAGCTAGACATAAAGATTCTCCACATCCCCACCAGATTAGCTAGATACAGAGTGCCCATTGGTGCATCCACAAACCCTGAGCTAGACACAGGGTGCTGACTGGTGTATTTACAATCCCCTAGCTAGACATAAAGATTCTCCAAGTCCCCACCAGACTCAGGAGCCCAGCTGGCTTCACCCAGTGGATCCTGCACCAGGCCGCAGGTGGAGCTGCCTGCCAGCACTGCACGGTGGGCCTGCACTTCTCAGCCCTTGGGTGGTCGATGGGACTGGGCACCGTGGAGCAGGGGGCGGCGCTCGTCGGGGAGGCTCGGGCCTCGCAGGAGCCCACTGTGCGGCGAGGGGTGGGCGTTCAGGCATGGTGGGTTGCAGGTCCCAAGCCCTGCCCCACGGGGAGGGAGCTAAGGCCCCAGAGATCGAGCACAGCAGCTGCTGGCCCAGGTGCTAAGCCCCTCACTGCCTGGGGCTTGCGGCCAGCCGGCTGCTGCCAGTGCAGGGCTCCCCGAGCCCATGCCCACCCGGAACTCGTGCTGGCCCACAAGTGCAGCAGGCAGCCCCAGTTCCCACCCGCGCCTCTCCCTCCACACTTCTCTGCAAGCTGAGGGAGCCGGCTCCTGCCTTGGCCAGCCCAGAAAGGGGCTCCCACAGTGCAGCAGCAGGCTGAATGGCTCCTCAAGTGCGGCCAGAGTGGGCGCAGAGGTTGAGGAGGCGCCAAGAGCGAGCGGGCTGCAAGGGCTGCCAGCACGCTGTCACCTCTCAATGTAAGACTCCCATAAAGGAGGCTTCCCTAGTGCCTGTCTTTGTTGTCTCATCCTTAGGAGCAGCCTGCCCTTGAATTCTTTCTTACTTGGGGTGTATTGTCTATTCTGCATCTAACTTTCAAAATGTTCTTTTCTTTTGCAATAAATTACTCTATGCTGCACCTCCTTTGCTGTGTGTTTCTGGTTTAAATTATTTTAAATCAAGAAGACAAGAACTGAGGTATCACAACAGGCATCAACAATGTTAGCTATGAGTTTTTCATAAATGCCCTTTATCATGTTGAGGACATTTCCTTTTATTTCTAGTCTTCTGAGGGTTTTTTTTTTCATGATAGGGTATTGGATTTTGTCAAATGCCTTTTCTGTGTCACTTGAGATGATCATGTGATTTTCTCCTTTGTTTTATTATTTTATTAATTTTAATCTCATTAATTAACTTATTTTTAATTAATAAGTAAAAAATATATATTCATAGCATACAACATGATGTTTTGACATCTGTATACACTGTGGAATGGCTAAGTCAAGCTATTTAACATATGCTTTCTCTTCCATACTTATCTTTTTTGTGGTGAGAGCACTTAAAATCTCATTTAAATTTTTAAGGATAAAATATATTGTTATTAACTGTAGTTACCATGATGTGAAATAGATCTTTTGCATTTATTCCTCCTATTTAGCCTTCATTATATTAATGTGATGTATTACATTGATTGATTTTCTTATGCTGGACTAATATGCATTCCTAAGATAAGGGTCAGATGGTCATGGTGTATACTCTTTTTACCATGCTGTTAGATTCAGTTTGCTATTACTTTGTTCAAGATTTCCACATCTATATTAATAAAGTCTGTAAATTGATTTTCTTGTGATGTCTTTACCTGGCATTGATTTCAGGTAATTGGTCTTACAGAAAGAGTTTTGGAGTTTTCTCTCCTCGTCCCATTTTTGGAAGGGTTTTAGAAAGATTGATATTAAGCCTTCTTTAAATGTTTGTTAGGATTCACTAGTGAAGTCATCTGGTTGTGAACTTTTCTTTGTTGGAAGATCTTTAATTACTAACTCAATCTCCTTAATAAAGATCTGTTCAGATATTCCATTTCTTCTTGAATCAATTTTGGTAATTTCTGTGTTTCTAGGAATTTGTCCATTTCATCTTGGTTGTCTATTTTTTTGGTGCAAAATTTTTCATAGTATTTTCATATACTTCTTTTTATTTCTGTAGAGTCAATAATAATGTCCCCACTTTTATTTTTTATTTTAGTTATATGCATTGACTCTTTTTTTCTTGTCAGTCTAACTACAGGTTTGTCAATTTTGTTGAACTTTTCAAAGAACCAGTGCATTAGTCTGTGCTGCCATAACAAAATATTTCAGACTGGGTGGCTTAAACAACAGACATTTATTTTCTCACAGTTCTGGAGGCTAGAAGTTCATGAATTTGTAGGTACTTACAAATTAAGTTTCTGCTAGGCTTTATTCGTGGCTGTATACAGCTGTCTTCTTGCTGTGTGTCTTTAGACGAAATTTCTCCTGGGTACTAGGAACAAGAGAAATAGAGCATGAGAGAGAGAGAGAGAGAAAGAGAGAGACAGAGAGAGAGAATCTTAGCATTTCTTCCTCTTGTAAGGACACCACACCTATCAGATTAGGACCCTACCTTTATGACCTCATTTAACCTTAATTACCTTCTTAAAGGCCTTATCTTCAAACACAGCCACATAGGAGGTTAGAGCTTCAACATACATATATATTTATTTTATATATAATATGTTATATATAATGATATATGATATATAATAATGATATAATATGATATATATCATATATAAAATATTTATATATAAATACATGTATATAAATATGTATATATATAAATACATATATATATATATAAATTTTGGTGTCCATTCATAGCAATCAACTTTTTGCTTCTCTATTGTTTTTCTATTCTCTAGTTCAATTATCTCCACTAGAATCTTTCTTTCTTTCTGCTAGCTTTGGATTTGGTTTGTGCTTTTTTTCCTAGGTCCTTAATGTGTAAAGTTAAGCTATTGATTAAAGAGCTGTCTTATTTTTTAATATAAGCATTTACAGTGACACATTTCCTTTATAGCACTGTGTTCATTGTATCCCCTAAGTATTGGTATGTTGCATTTTCTCTTTGTTAAACTCTAAGTGTTTTCTAATTTCTCTTATTATTTCTCCTTGACACATTGATTATCTAAGACTGTGTTATTTAATTTTCACATATTTGTAAATTTTCCTGATTTCCTTGTTATTGATTTTTAGCTTCATTCCATTGTAGTCAGAGAAGATTCTTTATACATTTTTCTTTTTAAATCTATTGAGAGTTATTTTTGTCCTAACATATGATCTATTCCAGAAAATGTTCCATGTGTACTTGAGAAAAATGTGTACTCTGCTGTTGTTGAATTTATAAATGTTTCTTAGGTCTAGTTGGTTTATAATGTCCTTTCATTTTCTATTTTTATTGATCTTCTGTTTATATGTTGTCTGAATTACTGAAAATAGGGTGTTGGAATATCCAACTATTAATATTGAATTGTCTGTTTCTCCAGTCAAATGTGACAATGCTTTTGTCACATATTTTTGGGCTCTGTTGTTTTGTGTGCATACGTTTCTAGGTGTTACATCTTTTTGATTATTTGACCTCTTTATCAATATATAATGCCCTTCTCTGTCTCCTTTAACAATTTTCTACTTAAATGATATTAGTATAAGCACTGCCACTATCTTTTGGTTCCCGTATGTTCATGGAATCTATTTTCCATTCTTTTATTTTCAACCTATTTGTGTCTTTGAATTTAAAGTGAGTCTCTTGTAGACAGCATATACTTAGATTTTTGTTTTGTTTTGTTAAAGATAGGGTCTTGCTGTGTTGCGCAGAGTGGTTTCAAACTCTTAGCCTTAAGCAATCCTCCAATCTCAGCCTCCCAAAGTGTTGAGGTTACAGGCATGAACCACTGTGCTTGGCTTATTTTGTTTTTGTTTTAATCCATTTGGCCAATCTCTGCCTTTTTATTGGGGAGTTTATTCTATTTACATTTAAAATAATTACTGTCAAGGAAAGACTAATTTCTGCCATTTTGGTATGGCAGAAATTTCTCTATGTGTTAGCATTTTCTCTATGTCTTAGCTTTTTTTTCCCCCTCATGTCCTCCATTACTACCTTCTTTTCTTCTTAATTTTTTTGTAGTGAAACATTTTGATTCCCTTCTTACTTTATTTTGTCTATATTCTTTAAGTTTTTCTTTGTGGTTACCATGGGAATAACATTTAAAATCCTAAATTTGTAACAATCTAATTTGCATTTTTATCAATTTAATGTCAATAGCATCCCAAAACTCTGTCCCTATACAGTTCTGCCCTCCTCTTTATGTTATTTTTGTCACAAATTATTTCTTTCTATGTTATGTGCCAAATAATATAGATTTATAATTATTTCTATACATTTACATTTTAAAACATGCAGTAAATGAAAAGTGGAATTAGAAACAAAAATTAAATACATTGGATTTTATATCTGCCCATGTATCTAACATTAATAAAGATATTTCTTTCTTTAAACGTTTTCAAATTACTGTCTAGTGTGCTTTCATTTACATCTGAAGGACTCCTTTTTGTACTTTTGCAGGGCAGTTCTAGCAGTAATGCACTCCCTCAGCTTTTGTTTATCTGGAATATCTCTCTCTCTCTCTCTCTCTCTCTATATATATATATATATTGCCACCACACCCATCCCCTTTTCTCTCATTTTTGAAGGACAGTGTTGCTGTTTATAAAATTCTTGGCTCACAGTTTTTTATTCTTTTAGCACCTTAAATATGTCAGCTCATCGCCTCTTGGTGATCAAGGTTTCTGATGAGAAATCGGCTGTTAATCTTATCAAATAATTCCTTGTACATGATGAATCACTTCTCTCTTGCTGCTTTCAAGATTCTCTTTTGTCTTTCAACAATTTGTGTCTTGGTATAGTTTTTTTTGTTTAGTTTATCCCACTTAAAAGTTTTTTCAAGGTTCTTGGATTTGTAGATTCATGTCTTTCATCAAACTTGTGAAATTTTTGGACGTTATTTCTTCAAATAAATTTTCTACCTCTTTTTCTCCTCTCCCTTTTGGACTCCCATTATGCATATGTTGGTCCACTTGGTGGCAGCTTACAGGTCAAAATTAGTACTGAGGAGTGGGGCATTGCTATAAAGATACCTGAAATTGTGGAAGCAACTGTGGAAGTGGGTAACAGGCAGAGTTTGGAAGAGTTTAGAGGGCTCAGAAGATAGGAAGGTGAGGGAAAGTTTGAAACTTATTTGAGACTGGTTAAATGGTTGTGACCAAAATGCTGATAGTGATATGGAAAATGAAATCCAGGCTGATGAGGTCTCAGATGAAAATGAGGAACTTACTAGAAACTGGAGCAAAGATCACATGTGTTATGCCTTAGCAGAGCTTGGCTGCATTCTGTTTATGCCCTGTGGAGCTTTGGAAGTTTGAACTTTATAGTGATGATATAGGGTAACTGGTAGAAGAAATTCCCAAGCAGCAAACATTCAAGATGTGGCCTGGCTACTTCTAACAACCTATGCTCAGATATGGGAGTAAAGGAATGACTTAAAGTTGGAACTTACATTTAAAAAGGAAGCAGAACATAAAAGTTTGGAAAATTTGCAGGCTGGTCATGTGGAAGAAAAAGAAAAAGCTTTTTAAGGAGAGAAATTCAAGCAGGCTATGGAGCAGCCATTTATTAGCAATATTTGCATAACTAAGGAGCCAAGTACTGATAGGCAAGAAAATGGAAAAAAGGCCTTGAAGGCATTTCGGAGACCTACATGGCAGTACCTCCCATCACAGGCCCAGAGGCCGAGGAGGAAAGAATAGTTTCATGGGCCAGACCCAAGGTCTCACTGCCCTGTGCAGCCTCAAGGAACTGCTCCTCATATCCCAGCTGCTCTAGCTCCAGCCTCAGTCCAAAAGGCCCCAGGTATAGCTTGAACCACTGCTTCAGAGGGTGCAAGCCATAAGCTTTGGTGGCTCCCATGTGGTGTTAAGCCTGCAAGTGCATAGAGAGCAACAGTTGAGGCTTGGGAGCCTCTGCCTAGATTTCAGAGCATGTAGGAAAAGCCCAGATGTCCAGGCAGAAGCCTGCTGCGTGATGGAGCCCTCACAGAGAACATCCACTAGGGCAGTGCCAAGGGGAAATGTGGTGTTGGAGCCCACACACAGAGTTTACAATGGGGCACTGCCTAGTGGAGCTGTGAGAAGGGGGCCACCGTTCTCCAAACCCAAGAATGGTAGATCTACCAACAGTTTGCACCCTGCACCTGAAAAAGCCACAGACACTCAACACCAGCCTATGAGAGCAGCCCTGGGGGGCTAAACCCTGCAAGAAAGTGAAAAGTAGAACTAAAATGAAAAATTCATTAGAGGGATTCAATAGCATATTTGAGCGGGCAAAAGAAAGAATCCATGAACTTGAAGATAGGACAACTGAACAATTAACAATTCAACCTCAACAATTGAAATTATTGACATTGAGGAGCAGAAAGAAAAAATGATAAAGTGAATATAACCTGATGGATTTTGTATTAGTTTGTTCTTACATTGCTATAAAGAAATACTTGAGACTGGGTAATTTATAAGCAGAGAATTTTAATTGGTTCACGGTTCTGCAGGCTGGAGAGGTCTCAGAAAGCTTCCAATCATGACAGAAGGCAAAGGAGGAGCAGGCACATCACATAGTGAGAACAACAGCACGTGCGTGCGTGTGTGTGTGTATGTGTGTGTGTGTGAGAGAGAGCGAGAGAGAGGAACAGGGGTGGTGGAGGTGCCACACACTTTTAAATTATGAGATCTCATGTGAACTTAGAGTAAGAGCTCATTTATCACCAAGGGGATGGCCCAAGCCAATCATGCGGTATCTGCCCCCATGATCAAAACACCTTCCACTAGACCTCATCTCCAACATTGGGGATTATAATTCAGCATAAGATTTGGGTAGGGACAAATATACAAATTATATCATTCTACCCTGGCCCCTCCCAAATCTCATGTCCTTCTCACATTTCAAAATATAATCCTGCCTTCCTAATAGTCTCCCAAAGTCTTAACTCATTCTAGCATTAACTCAAAGGTCCAAAGTGCAAAGATTCATCTGAGATAAGGCAGCTGCCTTCCAACTATGAGCCTGTAAAATAAAAAACTAGTTAGCTACTTCCAAGATACAATGGGGGTATAGGCATTGGGTAAACATTCCTATTTCAAAAGGGAGAAATCAGTCAAAAGAAAGGGGCTACAGGTCCCATGCAAGTTTGAAATCCAGCTGGGCAGCCATTAAATCTTAAAGCTCCAAAATAATCTCCTTTGACTCTATGTCTTATATCCAGGGCACACCGGTGCAAGTGGTGGACTCCCAACGGTCTTATAAATTACCCAGTTTTGGGTATTTCTTTACAACAATGCAAGAATGAACTAATACAAAGTCCATCAGGTTATATTCACTTTATTATGCCTGTGGTCTGCAGAATAACGCCCCCCTAAGATGCCCACCCCAACTCCTGGATCCTGCGAATACACTGCCTTACATGCCAAGATGGATTTTGCAGTTGTGCTGGGGAATACAGACCAGAAATAGGGAAATTATGCTAGATTATACAGTAGGGCCCAATCTAATCACTTGAGTTCCTAAAAGCAAAGTACTCTGCCAGTTGGTGTCAGGGATATCTCAGAAAAGGAAATCAGAAATATTTGAAGTCTGAGAGGAACTTGACCCTCTGCTGCAGGGGGAGCCATGTGGAACCTTTGGAAGGGATGTGGCACTGTCTTCTAGGGGCAAAGACACCCCTCAACCCTGGCTGAAAGCCAACAAGAATGGGGACTTCAGTTCTGCAACCACAGGAAGCACTGTTGAACCGACAACCTGAATGAGTTTAGCAGCAGATTCATCATGAGCACTTCCAGAAAGGAGCACAGCCTGACTGGCACCTGGGTTATAGCCTTGTGAGACCCTAAGCAGGGGACCCTGGTGAGCCTGGAGATACAGGACTTCTGGTTGTCTGGCCCACAGCACTGTAAGAGCATGAATGTGTTGCTCAAAGCTGCTCAGTTTGTAGTGATTTGTTATAGTAGGGACAGGAAACCCATGCACCAGGTCACAGGGTCTCTTCTGCCCTTGGTAGCCTGGTGGCAGCTCTGAATTCCGGTTTCTCTGTGGTTCTGCTACTCCCAGCTCTTTTCACAGCCCATGGCCCAGCTGCAGGGCACCAGGAGCTCTTTAAACATGGCCATGAGGCCACTGGTATTGCCTGTGATTTCCTGACCTGAGCTTATTTCCATTCTACATCTCATCCACCCACAGCAAATTGCAGCCCTTCTCATTACAATCCACCCCCATCTCTTAAATGCTAGATGCATTGCCCGGCCAGGGCACACCCCTGCCTCCCAACTTGGAGGAAGGGGGATTGTAGCAGGTGCATTTGTGCAGCAGCCAGTGGTTTCTGCCACTCCACTCAGCACCAACAGTGGGGTCTCTATGGCCCTCTACCCAGTTGGGGCCCCAACTCCAGAGCCTCACCAAAAATGTGCTTGCTAGGACAATTTTTTTTTTCTTTTTTCTTTTTCTTTCTTTTTTTTTAAGAGACAGAGCCTTGCTCTGGGCAACCTTGCTCTGTCACCCAGGCTGGAGTGCAGTGGCACAGTCACGGCTCACTGCAGCCTCAACCTCCTGTGTTCAAGTGATCCTCTTGCCTTAGCCTCCCAGTAGCTGGGACTGCAGGCATGCAGTACCACACCCGGCTAATTTGTGTTGTGTGTTTGTGTGTGTGTTTTATATATAGAGACAGTGTCTTGTTATGTTACCCGGGCTGGTCTTGAATTCCGGCCTCAAGCAATCCTCCTCCCAAAGTGCTGGGGTTTCAGTTATAAGCCATTATGCCCAGACTTAATAGGACCATTTTCAATAACCAATCCCAGAAGCAGAGCCTGAGTTGAGGGCTGGTGTGAAGGTGACTTATGAGGAAAGAGCAGAAAAGGCAGAGGAGCCAAGCAAGGGTGTGAGGCGAGGCAAAGTCCATGACCCCCTCCTGCTGGGAGCTTTTCAAGCCCATTCCAATGTGGAGTGAGGACTGCCACATTCCCCGCCTGATGGTCACTGGCCAAGGACTGGTAAGACCTGAGGTCTGAATTCTGAGGTGCTTCCCATCCTTCAGGTGTAGACGCAAAGTAGGTTCCAGTAGCTTCAAGGCACCTCTCTCCCTGCAAAGGAGCCTCAGAGGCTGGTAGGGGAGTAGATTTCACCTCGAGACTGTGGGAACAGAGGGTGTAGGAGGCCAGGGCTGGATGGGACCTGACAGGTCCACTACATCCCAGACTGTGGGAGGTCAGGTGCCTTTGTGTGTTTGCTTAATAAATAGAGGACACTGGGGCAATCCCCCATTTGGTCGCTTACTCATGAGACTGCAGCTGCCCTGTCGGCTCCTGATACTTGGCTGGGTGCTGGGCATGGACAGGACTCGCCAGATAAGGTCTCTGTCTCAGAGAACCTGGTGGGAGGAAGGGAGTAGCACTGTGTGTCCAAGTTGGAACAGGTGCTCCATGCATCACAGGGGTACCAGTTCATCTCGGGGTGAGCCAGGGGAGAGGGAGCCAGGGAGAACTTCCTGGAGGAGCAGATGTCTAAGGGGAGACAGATTTACAGTAAAAATAGCAAAGGATTTGTCCTGCCAGAGGAAAGTGTAAAATCCTCTAGTTCCAGGGGCGAGGGAAGGCCTGAGGGTTTGGCTGGGTGGGAAGCCCCATCCTGCTGCCTGCCTGCTATGTCACAGCTACTCTCTGGATCTCAGTGTCCCCACCTCTGAGAGGAGAGAGTGGCCAAGTTGGGGTCCAAGCCCCAACAGAGCAGGGGGTCAGAGGCACCTGGACTCAGTCATGGGGTGGCTGTGTGAGGGGTCATGGGATGGCTGTGTGAGTGGCTGTGGGTGGCTGTCCTAGTCCCACAGGCTCAGCTCCCAGCCCACGGAACCCAGGGCTGCAGTGCAGCTGGGGCAGCCAGTCGGGCTTTGGAAAGCGTGGCAGCTCAGTACTGTGTGTGTGTGTGTGTGGTTTGTGTGGTGCATGCGTTGTGTGTGCATGTGATGCATGTGAAGTTTCTGTCCTCCCATCCCCTAGGATGAACCCCACCAGCCACAGAGCCTTGCTCAGGAGTCAACATGGCCGTTAAGACCCTCACCCTGTCCCCGGGGCTGTGTCTTCCCTCCAGTCTTGGCCTCCTCGTCAGGGAGCAAGCAGGTGGTAGCACAAGATATCTGAGGCTTGGCTGCTGCTCTGCTCTAGGGTTCTGGGATGGTGGGAGGTGGGATGCAGGGTCAGGACTAGCTGAGAACTCCACCCTGGCGGCCCACAGCTGACATTTCACCCCCTGCCCAGGCCATGCCACCTGGGGGTGGGCTCCCCAGCAGCTGGCTCTCAGGCGTCTCCCAGGCCAGAGATGGGGGTGGGGACCTGCTGGGCAGGAAATGACCTTGTCCTGTCACTGGCTCTCCAGGGACCTCTGCCCACAGCGTGAGAGTGAACAGAAGGCCCTAGGCAAGGCTTGGATTTGGGGGGCTGTCTGCACATCCATGTCCACTCCACCTGCCCCACGAGTTCTCACTGGTTGCTCATGGGCACGAACTCCCCAGAGCCCTGGGTTCCTGATGAAAATGTGTAGAGTGGCCTCAGGCCAGGAGTGGTGCCTGTTGCATAGATCAGAAAACCCCCGGCCCAGTGAGAAGCTCCTGGAAGCCCCAGGAGACTGTGGCCATCGTGACATCCTTGTACTCCACTCTGACAGTATTTCACAGGGTCTGTGCCTTTTGTGTGTAAAATGGCAGTTGTTATTTTCATCTGGGCCTGTTACCCAGTGCCCTCAGTTGGCGGGGAGTCACCGCTACTGGCTGGCCAGGCAGCTCTCTAATCTAAATTTCAGACTTGTTCCCTTGTTCCCAAATCCCTCCCCAGGAGGCCCCCATTTCTATGTGTTCGGTGTTTCCTTTTGTCTGGAATTTGTTTCTTGAACACATGTTGTTTTGTGCCTGTGAGTTTTTCATGTGGGTATTTTGCTTTTTCTGCTCAGCCCTGTGTCTGTAAAGTTCATCATTGCCTGTTACTGCCATCTGGCCCTCTGAACAGTGCATCAGTTGAATGTCACCGTCCACTGTGCTGGTTACTCAGCTCCTGCTGATCCCTACAGGGCTGGACTCAAAACTTTCTCCTTGTCCCCTCTGTGTGAAGTGAGTGCATTCTTTAACATAACAAGGCCATTGGTGCTCTGCCGAGAACAAAGGCCCGCACACAGCATCTGATGTGATTTGTTTTGAGCAATCAGCAACCAGGCTTCCAGGGAAAAGTTTGAGAGCGTCTGAAAATGAAAACTCATAGGGGCAGTGTGATCAAGTGAGTGATACACACATACATATGCACACACACGAATACATGCCTTGCGTGGACACACAATACACACAAGTGCACACACACCATATGTGTACACAAATGTACACGCACATACATACATGTGCACACATAAAACAGATACAATAATATACTCATAAAAACATACAGACATACCCACACATACACATGTGTAAATGTGCACATATACACATACCCATATAAATACACACACACATTCACACATGTACAACCTAGATAAATATATAATATACATACACATGCACAAATGCATACAAGCTTTTGCATAGCCATGCATTTATACATGCACACGTATTACAGACATACGTGCACACACATGCATACATAGGACAAACGTACACACACATATATACACATATGTATGCACACATGTATACATACATACCACTCTTGCCATCTTCATCATCTTTTTTTTCCATCCCCTCCCTTTGTGTCTCACCAGTGCTGGGCTATCAGCTCTTCTCCCTGAGGCTCCCTGGTAAGCCTGGGGTGAATTTACTACTACCTTACAGATGAGAAAACTGAGGCCCCATAAGAACAAATGCTCAGGGTCACACAGCCATAAAGGTTGGTGTCAGGGTTTGGTGTGGTATGAGTCTAATGATCATCCAGTGCTCAAACCCCCATGGCTCCATTCAGAACTGAGGGACAGTGAGTTCTGCAGACGTTCCATACACAGATGCCCTTAGGGGTATCCTTGAGTTCCACTGTGTGTTAGGCTCTGGGGACAGATGGCTCCTCCCTCAGAAGGGTTGGAGTCTGAGGGACATGGACTCTGGGGACAGAGACTGCACAGGACAGATGTGGGCAGCAGGCACTGATGACAGATTTGTTGCAGATGTCAGTGGTGGTCTCAGGCTTGTCTGAGTGGTTGAGGAGACATACATCAAAACACAATGCACACCTGTAATCCTAGTACTCTAGGAGGCCGAGGCGGGTGGATCACCTGAGGTCAGGAGTTCAAGACCAGCCCGGCCAACATGGTGAAACCCTGTCTTTACTGAAAATACAAAAATTAGCTGGGCATGGTGGCACACACCTGTAATCCCAGCTACTTGGGAGGCTGAGGCAGGAGAATCACGTCAACCAGGGAGGTGGAGGCTGCGGTGAACCAAGATCGTGCCACTGCACTCCAGCCTCGGCGACAGAGAGAGACTCCGTCTCAAAACAAAACACAAAAGCAAACAAACAAACAAAAACCACAACGTGCAATATCATTAATCATCAGGGAAATGCAAATCAAAATCACCATGAGGTATCACCTCACTCCAGTTAGAATGGCCATTACCAAAAAGACAAAAGGCAACAAGTGCTGGTGAGGATGTGGAGAAAAGGGAACTCTTATACACTGTCGGTGGGAATGTGAACTAGTACAGCCATTATGGAAAACAGCCTGAATTCCTAAAAAAAATTAAAAATAGAACTACCATATGATCCAGCAATGAAACCAGTATGTTGAAGAGATAGCTGCACTCTCACATTTATTGCAGCATTATTCACAACAACAACCAAGATATGGAGTCAATTTAAGAGTCGTCAGCGGTTGAATGGATACAGAAAATGTGGTACATATATGCAATGGAATACTATTCAGCCATAAAAAGAAGGACGTCTTGTCATCTTGGCAACATGGATGAACCTGGAGGACATTATGTTAACAGAAATAATCCAGACACAGAAAGACAGATACCACATGATCTTGCCCATATGTGGAATCTAAAAAGGAAAAAAAAGTTGATAATCATAGAAGCAGAGAGTAGAACAGTGGTTACCAGAGACTGGGGAGGGAAGAGAGTGGGGAGGATGGGGAGAGGTTAGTCAACAGGTACAAAGTTACATTTAGAGAGAAGAAATGAGTTCTGGTGTTCTATTGCATAATAGGGTGCCTATGGTAACGAGTATTGCATTTTACAAAATAGCTAGAAGGGGGTCTTTTGAATGTTCTCACCACAAAGAAATGATAAATGCATAAGGTGATGGATACATTAACTACCCTAATTGGATCATTATACAGCATAGATATACATCAAAACATCAAAATGCACCCTATAAATACGTACAATTACAATGTGTCAATTAAAAAATAAAGTTTGTCATTTAAACAAAAAAGAGCATGTAGTTCGAATTATTAAAATTCAATCTGATGACATTTGTCTTTTATGGAAGCATTTGGCCCAAGTACATAGAATGTAATTACTGGTATAGCTGGGCTTTAATTTTCCATCTTATTTTCTGCTTTTTATTTGTGGTCTGTTCCATATTTCTTTTCTCTTCTTCCTTTGAATTGATTATTTTTAGCATTTCATTTTTTCCACTACTATTTTGAAAATTATATACCATTTTTCTTTTGAGATTACTCTAGAAATTACAATATGTATTATTTCCCAAAGTCTAACATTAATAACTTTTTATTCCTTGTAAATAATGCTAAGATCTTATAACACTTTAATTATCTTAACCTGATAGTTAACCTTAATGAATAACACTATTCATGTGCCCTTTTTATTTAAAAAACTATTTTATAATTGTGAAATATATCAAACATGGGTAAGCATATGTAATGCATGAGGATATTTTAAAGAAGAAAAATTAAAGGAACACTCAAACATCCCTAAGCCCACAAAATAAAGCTTTTAAAACCTGACAAACCCACCCTCACCATGACGTGGGGGGTATCGATTCAGGATTGGGGGTTTAGGAGGTCGGAGGGCACAGAGGAGATGCTCCCAAGAAGTGACCTTAGAAGGCAGGAGTGAGGCTGCAGGACTTGCCCCCAACTCCCCCTCCCCAGCCCCCGCTGGGCAAGAGGGTTGAAGGCTCAAGGGAGCTGCCAGAGAGGAGCACGGAGGTTCTGCTGACTCTCCACTGTAGGGCTGGTTCTGGGCTGGGGCCGTCAGGAAATCTCTTTCAGGCTCACTAAAATGAGTGCTGAAGGAAACTGGCCTTTTACATTACACTGCTGCAATGTTCAGTGTTCTTGTTATTTGAGTAGCACGAGGGCCTGCAGAGGCCTCTGGCTGCATTCCTGGAGCAGCCCCGGGGCCTGCTGCTCACAGGTGAGGCCAGGGGCCCGTGAGGGTCCCGCTGTCTGAATCGCAGAGCCCAGCAAGTGGAGAGTGCCTCCCTGGAAGGGCCTGGGGGACAGGAGCGTCCCTTAGAAGGGACTGGGGCCCCCATGCCTGCACCGTGTCCCTGCACCCTGCAGCTCCCCTGCCTGCAGCGCCTCCCGTGCCCACCCCACTGTCAGGTTCTCAGCTCAGGGGCACTGTCCCACCAGGGCAGGGCAGGCAAAACCCAGCTCTAGGAGCCCAGTCAAGTGGGGGTGGAGAGTGACCCAAGAAAATAAGTAAATTATGTGTGTGTTGGGGGGCGCAGTAAAGCAAAACTGCAGGGCCTTGGGCCCACAAGAGGCCCCTCTGAAAAGGTAACATTCGGTGGTGACAGAGGGGTCAGAGGTATGGTCTCTGGGATGTTGTGGGGCCGGCTTCTCTCTGAGATGGCCATGGAGGGTCTAATCTGAGGAGGGATGGTCAGGCTTGGGTAGCCACAGTGGGGACAGGCTGTGGGGGTGAGGGGAGCCAGGACCTGAGAGGCGGCAGCTGCCACTGTCCAAGATGGGGATGAGGGCTTGACTGGTAGAATTGCAGAGTCTGAGGCCAGGTGGGCAATGGTGAGTGGGGAAGGGAGCAGACACCCTGAGGCCTGTGGCCTGGAGAGGTGGGGCTGACATGCCTGAGATGGACCACGCAGGTTTCTGGGGAAGAAGATGAACTTTTAACACAGTCCTGCATCATTTCCCCTCCCTATAAAGCCTTCCATTTTCTGGAAGCCTTCTGTTTGTCCACCTGTAGTCCCTGCAGAGATCCCTGGGGATGGGAAGCCAACAAGAGCTGCCTCAGTGAGGAAGGCCCAGGTCTGGTCAGGTGAGATGGCTGGGTCCCGCCGTCACCCACTCACGGCCTGCCTCTAGCAGCGTTGCTCTCTCTGCGCCTTGCCCTCCTCTTGGCCTAGCAGATCAGGTCACTCACTCCTCTGTGCAGTGAGGGCCATGCAGACAGCAAGAGGGTTTCATTCCCTGTGCCTGTGCGTCCATGGTTCCTCTGCATGGAATGCTGTTCTCGCCACCTCCATGTGGCCAGTTCCTATTGCTCCTCCCAGACTTCGCTCAAATGTCGCCACCTCCACGCAGCCCGCCCTGACTTCTCCCACTCCCACATAAAGACCATGAGCCTTCTTGTGAGCCTCCCAAATGCTTTGTTCTTCCTCCACTGCTGCAATCCGCCACCCCTAGGTAAATACTCCTCTGAATCCCCTAGGCAGAAAAGGAAGGAGGAGGTGGAGCCAGGCTCTTTGCGGGGCATGTGTAAGCGGGCAGTTGGAGAGAGAGAGATGAAGAGACAGAGGGAGAATCAGTCAGATAAGGAGAGACAGAGAATCGTACAAGGAGAGAAATACAGAGAAAATCAGAGAGCAGAACACTGGCACACAGAAACTGAGGCCAAGATGACAAAGTAAAAGAACCACAAGCAGGTCCAGAGAGTGAAAGACAGAAAAAAGAAAGAAGAGATGCAGGGTGAGACAAAGGGAGACAGAGTAGAAGAAAGGGCTAGAGAGAAAGGGGAGAGAGAGAGAGAAGCCTGCTGAGAAGGTGGAGGAGGGGGGAGAGGCGAGGGGAGGAGGAGGAGTGGGGGAAGGGGCCCGGCCGGCTGGGCTGGGTGTCTCCTGGGGACGCTGACCCCACCGCAGGCGGACCAGCCCACTAACCTCCCAGCTGAGCTCAGATTTCAGGGCTTGGAGCGCACGCAGATTCAGTAACAAATGCATGTGTAACGCATTATGAAGAAAGCCTTAAAAAGCCCTCGTTTATCGCTGTTTACGTTATGTGATTGAGGGGAGAATTTGCCAAGACCAAAGGTTACTGCTGGTGTTTCTGTGACGAATATTACCTCAAACTAAAGCAATTAGCTTCAAGGAACCGTGCATTGTCTTTGGGAGGGTTTTCAAGAGCGAACCCCATAATGTGCCCTGATGGATTTCAACGCTACCAATGTCTCCACGTGGCGCACAACCCACACAATGCACAATCTGCCGTTTTCCTCACAGACTTTCCATGGGAGCTGGGTCGGGCCACGTGGCCTCCATGCGCCTCAGCTTCTCTTTCTATAGAATGGGGAGGGGCCTAGACTGGACCCAGACGTTCCGGGGCTCCCCGTGGCCTGCGTGGTCTGTTTCCATTGGTTTCTGCTCCCCGTGCTGTGCCTTTGGCTTTTCCCCCGCCGAGGCTGTTTCTGCTCACAGTTTGGCTGATCAAATCTTTTCTTGAGACAATTATGGAAATTGACTGAATGGTAATTAGCGAATGGTAATTAGTAAATGTTCTCCTTTCTGCCAAAGAGGATAGGCCTAAGAAATCTGTCCATGGGCCCCTCTTTTCCCTAGCTTCCCAGGCTGGGAGGCAGGGTCTTATGCACCCTCAAACCTGATTGGGCGCCCCTGCTTCCCCATCTGTAAGTACAGTGATGATGGCACCTACATCGCAGGGAGCTGCGACAGAGGGTACCAAGCGTTTCTAACAGTTCCCAGGACACAGGTGGCACTAGTTGAGTGTTGTACCTGCTGCTACCACACTGCTACCTCAGCCAGTCAGACTTCCCAGGGTTAGGGGATTGGAGACAGGCAAGAGAACCCGCTGTGCTCCCTGGGTCCAGCACCTGCTGCCTGCTCCTCACTTCCTATCCTAGGCACTTTGCAAACCAACTAACTGAAGTCACGAAGGTGTTGTATCACACCACACCCCCCTTCG
The DNA here is from genome assembly GCF_009828535.3 of Hylobates moloch. Taxonomy (NCBI): domain Eukaryota; kingdom Metazoa; phylum Chordata; class Mammalia; order Primates; family Hylobatidae; genus Hylobates; species Hylobates moloch. Next base: position 66,284,290 of record NW_026652285.1, on the reverse strand, counting down.
CCCCCCACTGAAGGTGAGAGGTGAAGCCAGCTGGACTTCTGGGTCAGGTGGGGACTCAGAGAACTTTGCTGTCTTATAAGAGGATTGTAAAATGCACCAATCAGCACTCTGTAGCTAGGATTGTAAAACGCACCAATCAGTGCTCTGTGGCTAGCTAGAAGTTTGTAAAATGGACCAATCCGCACTCTGTAAAATGGACCAGTCAGCACTCTGTAAAATGGACCAGTCAGCACTCTGTAAAATGGGCCAATCAGCTCTCTGTAAAATGGGCAATCATCAGGATGTGGGCGGGGACAAATAAGGGAATAAAAGCTGGCCACAATGCCCCCCCACCCCCAGGCCCAGCTATCAGCCGGCAACCTCCTGGGGTCAATTTCCATGCTGTGGAAGCTTTGTTCTTTTGCTGTTGCTCACTCTTTGGGTCCGTGCCACCTTTAAGAGCTCTAACACTGCGAAGATCCGTGGCTTCATTCTTGAAGTCAGCGAGACCAAGAACCCGCCAGAAAGAACCGACTCTGGACACAAAGGCCCATCTTTTGCGTTGCAGTAAGCTGAGACTCTGGCGTGGTGGTTTGGAGATACCTGGCCCCCAGGCATGCCAAGAGCTAGACTAGCTTCGGAGGGTAGCCAGGCAGCAGGAGTCTACCCCGGCTCCTCCTCTCACTTTCTATTGGCACTGGGCAGGTCTCTTTGCTCTCTGGGTTCCTCACTGGAAAACAGGACCAATGGTATCCGTCTCTCATAAGGTTATGGAAAGGGGGCAGTGGATTCTACGGCAAGGCACCCAGTAACAGGCACAGAGCAGGCTGTGCACAGTGAGGCCCGTGAGTCCTTGCTAAGCCCCAGAGCCTGGGGGATCAGGATGGGCCCAGAGGACGCTACAGGAAGGACAAAGCCACCAGGGGATGCATGCTGGTGGGGAAAACCCACTCAAAGGAATGGCACTATCACTACAGGATCTGGAAACAGCTTTAGATACCAGGGGCCAGGCCTCCAAATCTGGGGAGAGGTCTGTCTGCCTGCCCTCCTACCTCCAGGAGGAGCTGGTGGGCTCCTTCCTGCAGAGGCCCCAGGACAGCCTCACAGCCACATTCCTTCTTGAAACCGCTTCTGAGCCAACTGGAGAGCCTGGAGCTTCAGTTTGTCCCCAACGGAACAGGCAAGACAGTTTTCAGGTGGCATAATGGGCCCAAGTCACAGCTGGGAGCAGGGGACAGAGGCCACTCCAGGATGGGGGCCCTGACAAGGTTCTGTCCCCAAAGGGCCACTATTCCGGTCACTGTGACTTCAGCTGTTGGAGACTCACCTCTGCATTCTTCATAGGAAACAGTCTGCCCCAGAGGGTTGTAGAGGGAGGATCAAAACATGCCAGGATGGCCAAGCTCCGCAGCCAGCAGTGGGCAGATGCCACAGGTCCTGGGCAAGAAAGGGGACATCAGGGATCCCCAAACCCACAGCCTGTAGTTTCTTCCTCCCCTGCGATTACCCCATTTTATAGCCGTGGAAACCGAGGCTCAGGGTGGATGTAACCACGCATTCAAGGTTCCAACAGACTTTTGCTAAGTTGCTGAGCGTTTATCTCACTCGTTTGGGTTTGGAGCCCCCAGCACCAAGTGCACAGCTGGGCAGGTCCTGGAAGCCCAGTGGACACCTTCTTGGCATCTCCACCTACGGGTATCAAAGGCACCTCAAGTTCCTTCAGTCCCAAGCCAGTGCACTGCTCACTCTGTGTTGGCACACCCCAACCTCTCCTCTGGGACATTTTCTGATCCCGGATGGCAGCCCCTAGAGCCAGGCCCCCAGGCCGCACTCGGTCTCTTGAGAGCCCCGCAGCGCCCCAGGCACTTTCCGCGGGACCACCCAGCACTCACGAGCCTGTCCATGCCCTCAGCCCCCTCAGCCACCGCCCCCTGGCAGCCCCTGCCCCGCCTCCACGCCTCTGATTCCACGCTCTCCCGAGCCTCCCTCCACGCAGCAGCCAAAGGGGTCTTTTTGCAGCACACCGCGAACGCGTCCTCCCGGATGGACTCTCCCTCGCTGTCACTGCCCGAGGGTCCCGACCGCTGCCCTCTCAGGCTTCAGGCCTGGATGCCCGGGCCCGTTCCCACTTCTCCAGCGACTTAGCTCCAGGCTCGCCGCGCTGCCCCAGCCCTCCGCACCGCCCCCGCTCCTGCCTCAGGGCCTAGGGACAGACGCCCCTGCTGGCTCCTGCCCCCCAGTGGCCCCGCCCCGCCCTCCGCTAGGCTCCAGGCTCAACCCACGTGGGTTGATCACCCCCTCCGGGTCACGCCCCCTCCCCCTGTTTGCTTGCTGGCAGCACTGCATGGCCCGATTTGTGCAATCCTTTGCTGCCCCGTAGCGCCGCCGCTCCCCAGGCTGTGTGCTCAGTACACCAGGGTGCCCACCCAAGAGGGACAGCCTGGGCTTCACTTCTAATGGCCAGGAGGGTGCTGGGCTCCAGGAGTGTCCACACTGGTCCTCAGGCCCCAGCCCAGGGTTGGCCTCAGTATTGCCAGCCCCTCCTGGGTCAGTGACCACAAACCCTGTAACCTGAGGACACCCGGAGGGACCCGGCAACCAGTCACAACTTCGCTTCCCCCTCCAGATGAAGGCAGCTAATTCCTCAAGGTCGCCTGTTCACCTGGGCATAAAGCACCCATTCTTCCTCAGCGTGGGGATCGGGTGGGAAAATATTTTCTAAAGGTCAGTTTTCCAATTATACTTAAAATTTGAAAGTTCATTTTTTTTTTTTGCCTCCCCTCAGTGCAGTGGCGTTCTGCTAATTTCATAAAGATACCATTTAGCTGAGGTAGGTGGGATTCTGGGCATCAGAACAGCTTCCCAACGTCAACAGCCAGCCATAACCATAACTACCGACTTCCCATCATTTGTGGGGAAAAAAACGTTTTTCTCCCCAAAAATTATGGCCTGTAGGAACCAGACAACATCCCCATTGCCCAGCGGGAAATTACAGAGATTTTCTTATGTACTTAACATTAAGCCCAAGTTTATAAAGTCTACTCGGTTTTAATGACCTGCTCACTGGCCGCCCTGGCCGCTGGGGATGAGGGGCTGTTTGAGGCCATTGCTTTGGTGTGGGGTGATGTGTCTGAATCCCCAAGTCACAGGATGGTAGCCCGGGGTGTCTGGGGGCTGGCTCCATAAACAGGGCCATGCAGCTCTGAGGGCAGGTGCAGGGGCTGGGACCCCTGGGCTGGGATGGCCCTACATACAGCAGCCTCACTCAGTGGCTGAGGTACAAGTCCCAGAGGGGACACAGACACCAGACAGAACTATCTCTCGAAGGGCTTCTGCCCTTCCCCTCTAAGATGAGGACACCAAAGCACTGCTTCCTGGGTTGCCATGAGGATGAAATGAGGGAATGCAATGGAGCTAGCATCAGAGGCTGTGGGTGTCAGTCAGATGGCGGGGCGGGGGGAGTCCAGGAAGGCTGTCCAACCAGGAAGGGTGGCCAAGCTTTTCTGGGATGGGGAGGGCAGGATGGACCCCCTACCTCCAGGGCTCTCTCGTTACCTTTGCCCAGGCTGTGCCAAGGCCCCTCTAAGAGTGAATTGGGCTTGAGGTGGCTCCCTCTAGGGCCCAAGGAGGCACCCAGCACAGCTGAGCTGAGCAGAGGACCAGGAGAGGCAGCTGGCAAGAAGTCTGAAACGAGGGCCCCGTTAGGGGCCAGGCTGGAGTCTGTACCTGGAAGATGGGGTGCAGGGGGAGTGATGGGCCTCTCTCCTGTGGGGGCCAGGGAGGGCTTGACGCAGGTGCGTGTGAGGTGCAGGGTTCAAACGAAACCCACGGAGCGTCCGGCAGCGGTGTGGGCGCAAATACGAGGCCTGGTGCGTAGGTCTTACCCCAGCTACGGGGCTGAGGCACCTGCCCAGCCCAGAAGGGGCGGGAGCGGGACTCATGACCAGTTTACAGGCTCAGAGATGCCAGCAATACCAGTGTTTAGAAGAAGCTGGGCATCTGGCTTTTGATGTGAAATACCCTCATTTGTCAAGTCTAGCACCCATTTACTATACTTTTTGGGCCCATCAGACCACAGGGGACTTTGGGCCTCTTCTGTTCTCTCATTTCCTGTCCTTCCCCCACTCCCACACCCCAGCCACCACTTTGAGTTCCCTGTTCCTGCCTCAGGGCCTTTGCACTTGCTGTTTCCTCTGCCCGGGACACCCTTAACCCATCACTGCAGGGCCAGCTCTTTCTCCCCTCAGAGGGCCCTGGCCATTGTCACAATGCCACTGTACATTTGTTTTCTTCCCAGCCCTGACCTCAGTTTGACATAATATTATGCACAGTGCTGACTGGCTTGAGTGTTTACTGTGTTTCCCCCACAGCACAGTAAGCTCCTGAAGGCAGGGACTTAGCTGATTTGTTCACCGCATTGCTCTCAGTGCCTGAACAGTAGGTGCATGATACGTAGTAGGTGCTTAATAAAATCCTAGCAAATAAACAAACAAATAAGCACATGACCTTTCCACCACCTCCCCCCATGGCTGGCAGCACCCTCTGCCCCTCATCATTCCACACTCCTCCCCGGAACTTGGGCACCTCTATCACTGGGTCCTGAGCTGAGTCCTGCAGGAAGGGCTTCCTGCTCTACAGGGAGAAAGGGGCCAGACTGCGATGACTTTGCTGGAAGTCCTTCCTGCCCTACCCTGTCTTACTTTGCTTTCAGAACTATTCAGCATCTGAAATGTTTGAGTTTACCAAACATGTCTGTTCAGAAGTCCAGAAGCAGAACCGGCCTTAGCACATCTGGGGGATGGTCAAGAGGTCAGTCTGTATGTCTGGGCACTGGTGTGAGGGCTCTGATGGAAGTGGCATGGTCACTGAGGCTGTTGGCACAGTGAAGAGTTGAGATTTTATTCTAGGGAGCCATCGATGGGTCTATATCAAACATGGCGAAATATAGAGAGGAATACAGAGAGAAATCTGACGGACCAGATCTGTGTTCTCAAAGAGCATCCAGGTGGTGAAGGTGTGCAAGTAGAACAGATAGATTTCTTGGCAATGTCTGTGGTTGTCCAAATACAAACACACAAGGTATGGACCTGTCTTCAAAGACCTAAGATTCTAAGGAAGAAGACAAATAGGCAAATAGAATAAACATTAATTAACTCCCACATTGACATATCCACCCACCCATCCATCATCCACCTACCCACCCACCCACTCATCTATCCATCCACCCATCATCCACCTACCCATCTACCTACTCACTATCCGTTATGCACTGATCAGCTCTCCTACCCTTCCGGGTCAGGGTTCCCAGCTGAACATTTGAAAATGGAAAAGATATTGGGCCCTGTTCTCAATGGGCTCACAGTAGAGGGAAAGATTGATAAATAACCTCATAGTTCCCTTTCAGCAGGATTGCCATGATGACCATGAGAAGGAAGGGCCAAGGGTGGCCAAGAAGAGGAATGACTTACTTTGCCTGGCTTATCAGAGGGCAGAACGGAGCATGGTATATCAGAACAGGGTTTTGAAGGATGAATAGGAGCTTGTCAGATGGACATTGGAGGGGATTTTTTCTGTGTGGTAAAACATATTGTGGAAGCTTGAGAAGGCAGGAAAGAACCAGAAGTGTTCACACAAAATGTTTAGCTTTGGAAGGGTGGGGGCAGAGGCACATGAGATCAGTGGAGGGAGAAGTCACTGGAGATGGAGTGGGACCAACTTATGGAGAATGTTGTGCTCTGGGTGAAGAGCTTGGACCTTGTCCTGTCAGTAGTGGGGAGCTGGGTGGGGGCATGGCCAGGGAATGAGCAGGCTTACATTTTACAAGGGTCATGATGGGGGCTAACAGGCAGAGACCAGAAAGGACAAAAACAACATAAAATCATCCTTCCCAAGCATGTTCATAAATGACCTCTCATTTTTATCCTCAAGGAACACATTTCCCCATTCTGTGGTAAGAAAACAGTTTTAACAGGAATGAGATACCTAAGGTAGCAAAGGAGTAGAAGGAGCACTGAGATTGGAAGGCAGATTCTGTGAGTCCAAATGCACCCATCATGGCAACTCCTAACAGCTTCCTGGAGGCTCCCAGGCTGTACTGAAGCACTTGGCTTCGCTGGCCTCCTGGCTGTCTGGACAATCCCCTGTGCTTACTCTTCCAAGATGGGAATTCCAGTGGGCAAAAGGCAACATCCCAGGCTCTGGACCAAAGGTTCCGTTACTGTAGCACTGAGTGGGGAGGACAAAAATAAAAAAACATTTTTGAGCATTTACATGACAGTATGGACTTGTAGAAGGCACTCTAGAGGAGCAATTTCATTCAATTCTCAAAGCTGTCTTATGAGGGAAGGATTATCCTCTTTATTCTGCCTATAAGAAACTGGAGATCAGAGAGATTAAGTCAGCTTACCCAAAGTCACAGAACTGGTAAGTGGCTGAGCCAGTATGCACACCAAGGGTTAGTTCATTTCAAACTCTCAGACCCCTGGTGAGAGGGAGAGGGAGGAGAGTGGTTGGCGGGCTGCAAGGTGGTAGTGCATAAGCTGAACAGGCGAGTCAGGCACTGCCTGCTCTGGGGATGTTTACACCAACATTTGAAGAAGTTAATATAAAAATAATATATACACAAGGTGAAAATTTTAAATATAAAATTTGAACAATAAAGAGGGAGTCTGTACTTCCAGCTATGGTCATGATGGAGTACAGAGTATCAGATTTACCCTACCCATAAGCAGCATAAGCAGCTGTAAAACTAGACCAAATATATATGAAGAAACTGCCTTCAAGCACTGGACAGCAGAGAAAGCAGAGCTGTGATTCTTGGGAGAAGGAAACACACAGGCGAGCTCCGCATTTGCTCTGGCTTTTTGCCTGGGAGCATTTTTCAAACTGTGGTACAGGGATATAAACCTACAAAGTGAGCTCCATGGGCAGAGGAAGGACTGGAGGTTGGGACTTCTGAGGCAGATGGAGTTTGAAGGGCAGGGTACTGGGAAGGAGGAAGCTATGCAGAGAAGTAGTAGAATTCTGTAAAGAAGAACTGAGTCTCTAGCAGAATGCTAAGCTGCAAATGCATTAGGGTGAGATTCTGCGAGATTTAGCAGAGAACCACTGCTAGATGGTTGAGAGGTAAACGGAGATTCTAGAGGTTGGACAATTCTTGGAGACATTGGAATTCTGCCCAGCCAGTGTGAAGGGCTACTCTAGGCCCACCATAAAAAGCCTAACAAGTACCAATCATTTCCAGTAAACTAAGTGCCTGTCAGAAAACTAGTCAACAGTCTTTAAACACCACCCAGGCTCTCAATATCATAGCATCCACAATGTTTAAAATGCAACAAAAAATTACTAGATATGCAAAAACAAAACAAAAAAAAACAGGGAAAGGGGAACCCAAAACCAGGAGAAAAAAAAGTCAACATAAAGAGATAGAAATAAATCATTTGTTGGATTGACAGAAAAAAACTTTAAATAATCAGTTATACTATGCTCAAGAATTTAAAGAGGGGAATGGACACAATGAATGAACGAATGAGAAATCTCAGTAAAGAAACTGAAACTACAGAAATGGATCAAGTGGAAATTCAAGAACTGATAAATAACATATTTGCAAAGTGAAATTTGGACATGTCAGAAGAAAGGACCAGGCTTGAACTTGAAGACAAGGCAATAGAAGCTATTCAAAATGAAGCATACAGCGGGGAAAAGACCAGAAAAAAAAAATCTAGAGCCTCAGAGATATGTGGGACAATGTCAATCAGTCTAACATGCATGCAGCTGAGGTCCCAAAAGAAGAAGCAAGAGATTGGGACAGGAAAAAATATTTGACGAAATATTGGAGAAAATGTTTGAAATTGGATAAAAACTAAAAACCCAACAGATGCAAGAAGCTCAATTAAATTCCAGCAGAATAAATAGAAAGAAAACCATACCAGGACTCATCATATTCAGATGGCTAAAAAGCAAAGTTAAGGAGAAAAATTTCAGCCAGGCAAAAGACACAATTATAATATGGGGTAGCCAAAGACTTAAAAAAAAAAACAAAAACAAAAAACACCAAAACACTGCTGAGTATCAGAAACAAGGCGAGTCAATAGAATGATATCTCTGAAATTCTAAAAGAAAAGTAAACTTGTCAATTTGGAATTCTACAGACTGCAAAAACACCCATTAAAAATAAAGAAAAAATAAAGATATTTTCATATGAACAAAAGCTGAGAGAATTCATAACCAGTAGATTTGACCTACTAGAAATGTTAAAAGAAGTTTCTTTGAATTGAAAAGGAATGACATCAGGTGGAAACAGACTTGTATGAAGAAATGAGGAATGTCAGGAATGGTAACCATGTGGGAAAATGTAAAAGACATGAAAACTAGAGAAAGAGAATCAATTTACGATGCTAAGAGTTAATTCTATAAAAAGACATAGTGACACTAAACACAAACACACCTAATAACAGACACTCAAAATGCAGAGAAGCATTTTGACAGAACTAAATGACAAAACTAATGACAAATAGAATTAACAAACATAGTTGGAGAGTTAACCTTCCTTTCTAAGTAACTGATTAAAAAATAATTCTGTAAAGATATAGAACAATTGAACAACATTAAGAACCAGTTAACCAAATTGACATTTACAGAAAACTATATTGGAAATATGCATTTTTTCCAAGTGTACTTGGAACATTCACCAAAACAAGTCTTAATAAAGTAAAATAATTTAAAGCATATAGAATATGTTTTCTAGCCTTAACAGAGTTAAATTAGAAATCCATAATAATAAGATATTAAGGAAACCCTCAAATATTTAAAAGTGGCACATTTCTATAGCCTACAGATCAAAGAGGAAATCACAAGGGAAATTAGAAAATGTTCTGAACTAATGAAATTAAAACAGAACATATCAAAATTTGTGGAATGCAGGTAAAGCTGTGCTTAAAGGGAAATTTATAGCTTTACATGCTTATATTAGCAAAGAAGAAAGGCCTAAAATCAATTATCTAAGTAACCACCTTAAGAATCCAGAAAAAGAAGAAATCAAATTCAAAATAGAAAGAAGGAAATAAAGATAAGAACAGAAATCAATGAAATACTGCAAAGCAAAAAATAAATAAATTAATTAAATTAAATAAAGAGTAAACAGATAACCTATAAAATGGAAGAAAGTATTTGCAGATTATGCCTCCAACAAAGTACTAATATACAGAATCTACAGGGACTTAAGCAACTCAACAAGAAAAAAAAAGCCTCATTAAAAACTAGGCAAAGGACATGAATAGACATTTCTCAAAAGAAGAAATACAAGTGGCCAACTAACACATGAAAAAATACTCATCACTAATTATCAGAGAAATGCAAATTAAAATCGCAATGAAATATCATCTTACACAAGTCAGAATGGCTATTAATTAAAAAGTCAAAAAAAAAACCCACACAAACAGATGCTGGTGTAAATGCAGAGAAAAAGGAAAGTTTATACGCCACTGGTAGAAATGTAAATTAGTTCAGCCTGTATGGAAAACAGTATGGAGAGTTCTCAAAGAACTAAAAATAGAACTGCCATTTGACCCAGCAATCCCACCACTGGGTAACTACCCAAAGCAAATCATTATGTAAAAAAAAGACACTTGCACTTATATGTTCATTGATTGCAGCGCTATTCACAATAGCAAAGTCATAGAACCAACTTTTAAGTGTTCACTAATGGTTGACTGGATAAAGAAAGTGCTACACACACACACACACACACACACACACACACACACACACACACACACCACAGAATACTATGCAGCCATAAAGCAACATGGATGGAGCTGGAGGCCATTATCCTAAGTGAACTAACTCAAAAACAGAAAATCAAATAACACATGGTATCACTTTGAACTGGGAGCTAAACAATGGGTACACATGGACATAAAGGTGGAAATAATAGACATTGAGGGTTGCAAAAGTGGGGAGGATGAGGGGGGAAAAAGGGTTGAAAAATTACGTATCACTTTCAAGATTCACTGTTTGGGTAATGGGTGCAGTAGAAGCCCAATCCCCACCAGTATGTAATATACCCATGTAATAAACATGCACATGTACCCCCTGAATCTAAAATAATAAAATAAAAAGTGAACAAAAAATAGAGCAAATCAATGAAATTGAAAGTTGGTTATTTGAAAAGATCTATAAAATTGAGCTCTTTCTCTATCTCAACTGTTAATATATCCAATATAATGAACCATTACAACTCAATAAAAATAACCCAATAAAATGGGTAAAAGGCTTAAAAAAAGAAAATATACAGATGGTCAGCAAAAACGTGAAAGTGCTCCTCACTTTAAAAACAACATGAGATACCACTACTACACACCCACCAGAATAGCTAAAACTAAACAGACAATACAAAGTGTAGGCGAGGGTGTAGAGCAACTGCATAGCTCATACATTGCTGATAGGAAGGTAAAACAGTAAAATCATGCTGGGAAGCGTTTGGCAGTTTCTCATAAAGTTAAAAGTATATTTATCACATGATTCACCAATAGGCTCCCAAGCATTGGCCCAGAAGAAATGAAATCACAAAGACTTGTAAAAAATGTTCATAGAACCTTTGTTAAGAATTCTCCCATGTTGGAAACGACTTAGATTCCCATCAGCAGGAGACTGGATAAAGTGGAGTGCACCCACACAGTGCACCCAGCAACAAAAAGGAGCCAACTGTTGACACATGCAGCAACAGGGATGAATCTCAGAAAAATCGTGTTGAGGGAAAGAAGTCAGATGCAGTGGACTCCATAATATATGACTCCATTTATATGAAAGTGAAAAACAGGGATTTGCATGGCTTGATACAATGCAGTATGTGTTGAACTCTGTCTGTAACTAGTCTTTTCCACCTCACAATACATCCTGGTCACTGGTCCCTATCAGGATGTTTGGATCTGCCTCTGCCTCTTTATCAGCAGCATGGTGTTCCATTGGGTAAAAGGAGCATAAGTTATTTACTGCTGCTATCGGAGGACACAGATTGTTTTCAATCCTTTGTTCTCATGCCACCATAGTGAAACTCACTGTAGGTTTTCTTGTGATTGTTGACAAGTCTAGCTAACTGGGGACAAACTCCTAGAATGGATGTCTGAGGTCAAAGAATGCACTGACTTTTTCCTTGGGAAGCCAGAACACAGTCCCAGGCAATCTGGGAAACAAGGGCTCTCCTGGGCCATCTCAAGGTTACAGCCAAGGGCCCTGCATCCAGAACTGCTAGTATGAATAGGCATTATGAGTCACTGACAGCCACCAAGATCATGCTGGCAGCCTCCGGTGACTGCTGAGGTGTGCTGGTAATACCCAACTATGGCTATATCATGTACCAGACCTCAGGTGCTCCTGCCCACCTGCAGGTGAGCAGGTAGGAAGTGGGCACAGACATGTGGGACAGGATATGCCTAGGACAGAGCCTTGTCTGGACACCAAAGGGGTCTGAGGGGAGTCACAGGTGCCCTACCCCAGGGAGGAGGCAGCCAGAGCCCTATACAGAGCCCCTCCTGCCAGGTCTCCAACCACCCTGGGACACAGGGCTGGAGCAGTGACCATGAAAGCCTCCACACTTGTCTCTAGGTCTGGTCCTGCTCCCTCAAACTCTAGCCTTCCAGTCCACACCCCCATACCTCCCCAAGGCAATCTTTCTTTATACAAATAAACTTGTGAAATTGAATTATAAAAAGCCTTCAGCTTCTGGCCAAGGTGGAATGATAGTACAGATTTACCTTTTTCTCCCTGAAACAACCTAAAGAATAAACAGGATGTATGAAACAATGGTTTTTCAAGACACTGGACATCAGGCATTGAAGGACAGTGATCTATAAGAGCCAGGAAATAAAGGAGACAAACTCTACAATTACTCCAGATCACTGCCTTTGAGAGTTTCCAGGCCATCGTATAGAGAGAGGGAACTGCATGGAGTCTCGAGGACTCACTGACTTGAGAGACAGAGCTAAGAGTCTGGAGAGACTAGCTGGCTAGAGTTTGTAAGACACAGTACTAGAGAGTAGAGAGGTGCACAGATAGAGAACTCCAAAGAACTGTGGAGAGTCTCTCCGAGGTATTCAACAGAGTCTGGATCAGCACATGCATGTGAAGAAACTACTCAAGGATGGAAAAAGAATCACCTGAAAGGATTAGCAGTAACAATACCCAGTACTCACACAGGACCAGGAATAGTGCCTGTACCCACCAGACAGGATTGGAAAACGTCATGATTAACAGGGCATTACGTAGACTACGCAGAAAAGTCTTGCCTCATTAGTAGGGAATAATTTGCTCTAGACTGAACACTGCCCTGTCTCCACCTAAGAAAGCTTAAAAGCAAGACCCTAAATCATCACACTGTTTCCAAGTAACTTTACTGTGTTTCAGAACAAAGCTTAATCTTTGCAGGAATAAAAAATCACTCAGCACCCAACAAGGTAAAATTCACAATGACTACCATCCAATAAAAAATTACCAGGCATGAAAAGAAACAGGAATATACAACCCATAATGAGGAGAAAAGTTGATCAATCAAAACTGACCTAGAAGTGACAAATGTTAGAATTAGCAAAGAAGAATATTAAAAGTTATTGTAATTGTATTCTGTACATTCAAAAGGTTAAGCAAAGACATGGAAAATGTAAGACACCAAATCAAACTTTTTTCTAAAAAAGAAAAACAAAATTGGGGGACAAACACTATCTGATTGCAAAACTTATCATAAAGTCACAGTAATCAAAAACTATGTCACTGGCAAGATAGAAAATTCATCAGTGGAACAGAAAATGTCCAGAAACAAATTCTCACAAATATATTTAGCTGAATTTTGACTACAGATAAAGGCAATTCAGTGGAGAAAGGACAATCTTTCAACAAATGGTGCTGGAAAAATTGGATCAAGTGGGCAAAATACTGAAATTCAACCCAAAATTTATACCCCAAATTTAGTCCTCATATAAAACATACTGAAATGTAAACCTCCAAACTATAAAATGTCTAGAAGAAAACATGGCAGAAAACCTTGTGACCTTGGGCTAGGCTAAGATTTACTAGCTACAACAGCAAGGGCACCATACATAAAATAACACATTGATAACTTTAACTTTATCAAAATTAAAAACTTTTGCTTTGCAATAGACACTGTTAATAGAATGAAAAGACAAGCCACAGACTGGGGAAAAAAAACTTTTCAAAGCATCTCTCAAAACTAAATAAATAAAAATTCTAATTTAAAAATAGGCAAGAGCTTTGAACAGGCAGTTCACCAATGAATATATATAGATAGCAAATAAGCACATGAAAAGGTGCCCAACATCGAAGTCATCAGGAGATGCAAATCAAAAACACAATGAAGGTCAGGTGCGGTGGCTCATGCCTGTAATCCCAGCACTTTGGGAGCCCAAGGCAGGCAGATCACGAGGTCAAGAGATCGAGACCATCCTGGCCAACATGGTGAAACCCCGTCTCTACTAAAAATACAAAAATTAGCTGGGCGTGGTGGAATGTGCCTGTATTCCCAGCTACTCAGGAGGCTGAGGCAGGAGAATCACTTGAATCCAGGAGGCAGAGGTTGCAGTGAGCCAAGATTGCGCCACTGCACTCCAGCCCGGTGACAGAGTGAGACTCCGTCTCAAAAAACAAACAGAACAAAACAAAAAAACAAACACACACACACACACAATGAGATACTACTACACATCTATCAGCTGAATAGACTCCATTGTGTATATGTACCACATTTTCTTTATCCATTCATCTGTTGATGGACACATAGGTTGCTTTCAAATCTTGGCTCTTGCGAACATTGCTGCAATAAACATGGGAGTATAGATATCTCTTTGATATACTGATTTCCTTTCTTTTGGGTCTATACTTAGCAGTGGGATTGCTGGATCATATGGTAGCTCTATTTTTAGTTTTTTGAGTAATCTTCAAACTGTTCTCCATAGTGGTTGTATTAATTTACATTCCCACCAATAGTGTATGGGGGTTCCCTTTTCTCCACATTCTTACCAGCATTTGCTATTGTACGTTTTTTGGATAAAAGCCATTTTAACTGGAGTGAGATGATATCTCATTGCATTTGATTTGCATTTCTCTGATGATCAACAATGTTGAGCACCTTTTCATATACCAGTTTTCCATTTGTGTCTTCTTTTGAGAAATGTCTCTTCAGATCTTTGGCCCATTTTTAATCAGATTATTCTATGTTTTCCTCTTGAGTTGTTTAATTCTGGTTATTAATTCCTTGTCAGATTACATATCTATTAGAATGGGTAAAATGAAAGAGGCTCACCATATGAAGTGTTGGTAAGAATGAGGAGAAACTAGAACTGGTGGGAATGTAACAGGGTACAAACACTTAGGAAAACAATTTGTCAGTTTACTGAGAAGCTATAGTGGGATGTTAGAATATGAATCTTTGCAGACTCACTTCCAGTGAAAAAAGCAAAACTAGACCAGGTATGGTGGCACATGCCTGAATTCCCAGCTATTTGAGAGGCTGAGGCAGGAGGATCATTTGAGCCCAGGAATTCAGGCCTGTAGTGCACTATGATTGTACCTGTGAATAGCCACTTTACTCCAGCCTGGCAACATCGCAAAACCCCATCACAAAAAAAAAAAAGGAAGACTGTCAACAGCTATTTTTTCAAAAAACATTTCTTTAAGAAGTCATTAAAAGCCTCTGGAAATTGTCCTGCAGCATACAGCAAATAAAGAAATATTTATTCAAGAAAACATATTAAAACTCAGTAAGAATAGCAAGAATCTGTGGCATTGAGCCATGGCCCATTCCCTCCCCGTGCCCCCGCACCCCAGCTTCCTCTCTATTCAGCCTCACAGAAGCTCCACTCTGAGTGAGTGTGATCAAAATATGGTGCTGCCTCTCCCTCTTCCTCCAAACCAAGTCATTCCATGCCTTACTGAGAAGGGCAGACCACTAGCATTTCTAATTCCCTTCAATTCCAAGTTGAAGAGTTCCTGGTGAATGTGACTGAGAGATACGGAGCTTCCTTCCTCTACCGATAGGACAGAATCTCTACCCTAGCACATCAGGCCAAGGATACTGGCACCCTAACCACCGTTGCCTCAGCTGAAGGCAGAGTGTTTACACCAAAATAGGCAAGCAATGAAGACAGAGGCCACAGGCCCATTCAGGGCTCAGAGACTGTGCCAGGGGAGAGGAGGGACGTAGGAAAAGCTCTCCACAAAGGACCTGACATTATTTGAAAGAGACTGGAGAAGTTTAAGCCTAAGGATGCTCTCAAAATCAATAGTTGCTCTTAATTAGGAGGAACAAGCTAAACCATAGGCCATCTAGGTCACCAGGGAGAATCTGGGAAAGAGATAGCTAAGAAGACTTCCACTGGGTACAGAATAAACCTTAAAGACTGAGCTCAAAATCTAGCCCTCTCCAAATTTAATTGGATTGGGCTGCTCAGAAATTAATGTTTCAGGGCATTGTCAAAAAAGACATAAAGCAATCAGTTGGTAATTAGTGGAGTCTAAAGGATGGAGAGTAATACCAAATGAAACAGACAGCTTAACAGAGAGATCAGAAAAGAGACAAAGAGAGTGTGCTAAAACCACCCTCATCCCAAGGTAACTGTGTGCATGTCCCAGGCTGTGCCTTTTGATGAGCAACACCAAAGACTTCATTCTGTGTGAAATGGACTTCACTAAGATAGTCTAGCCAAGTCATAAAACACATAAGCAAACAAAATTAAGCTTCAGAGAGGGAGAAGGGCAATCAGTCTCCAAAGTTGCTATATTACCAGAAATGTTCTCACTTCCAACAACATATTATAAGACATGCAAAAAAACAGGAACATGGACCCACACACAGGAAAAATGTAGGCAACAGAAACTGCCTGTGAGAAACTCCAGATGTTATACTTAATAGACAAAGTCTTCAAAGTATGCATTATGAATATGTTTGGAAAACTAAAGGAAGCCATGCTTAAAGAAGTTATAAAAGATAGGAAGATCATGTTTCATCAAATGGAGAATATTAATAGAGATAGAAACTATAAAAAAACAAAAGTTCTGTGGTTTAAAAGTGTAATAAATAAAATGAAAAAATTCATTAGAGGGGCTCAACAGCAGATTTTAACTAGCAAAAGAAATACACAGTGAACTTAAAAATAGATCAATAGAGACCATGCAATCTGAAGAACAGAGTAAAAATAGACTGAAAAAAATAAGCAGAGCCTCAGAGTAATGTGGGACACCTTTAGACACACAAACACACATGTAACAGAAATACTGGGAGGAGAGAAGAAATGAACAGAAATAATATTAGATGAAATAATGGCTGAGGCCAGGCGTGGTGGCTCATGGCTGTAATCCCAGCACTTTGGGAGGCCAAGGCAGATGGATCACCTGAGGTCAGGAGTTCGAGACCAGCCTGGCCAACACGGTGAAACCCCATCTCTACTAAAAAAAAAACAAACAAAAAACCACAAAAATTAGCCAGGCATGATGGTGGGCACGTGTAATCCCAGCTACTCAGGAGGCTGAGGCAGGAGACTCGCTTGACCCCAGGAGGCGGAGGTTGCAGTGAGATGAGATCACACCACTGCACTCCAGCCTGGGTGACAGAATGAGACTGTCTCAAAAAAAAAAAAAATTGTAGCTGAAAACTTCCAATTGGTGAAAAACATTAATCTGCATATCCATGAAGCTCAGCAAAGTCTGATTAGGATGAATACAAAGACAGCCACACCCAAATGCATAATAAAAAACGCTGAAAGCCGAAACCAAAGATAAAATCTTGACAGCAACAAGAAAAAATTGCATACAAGGGAAACCCAATAAGTTGAACAGCTGACTGCTTAGTAGTATGACATATTTTAAGTGCTCAAAGAAAAATATTAACCATGAATCTTATATTCAGCAAATATATTTTTCAAAAATGAGGGTGAAATACAACCATTCCCAGATAAACAAAACTTGAGATAATTTACTGCTGTCAGGTTCACCTTATAAGAAATATTAAAGGAAATCAGTCAGGCTAAAAGCAAGTAAACCCAGATGAAAATTTGAACCCACATTAAAAAAAGAGCCCTGTTAAAGGTAGTTATGCAATTATCAATAAATAAACAAATGCATATTTTCTTCTTTCTTCTCTTACCTGATTTTAACAGCAATTGTATGAAACAGAATGTATATATGCATACATATGTATGTACATGTATACATATGTATGACACTAACATACAGGTATTGTTAGGCCTATACATGTGATATGTTTGACAATAACAGCATAAAGGAGGTGGGTAGGTACTGCAGTAAGGAAATGATCCCAGATGGTAACTCAAAACCACAGGAACCAATAAAGAGAACCAGAAATGATAAATAAGAAGGCAAATATAATAAGCTAAAAAAATATTTACTTGCTCTCTATACAGAAGTGTCCACATATAAAATAATAATTATAACAGTGTATTGGTAGGTTTATGACATATTCTGACATAATATGTATAACAATAGTAGCACGAAAAGGAAAAGAGGACATAGAGTTTTCTAGAAGTAACATTTCTACAGTTCACTGAAATTAAATTAGAAGAACTCTAAGTAGATTCTGATAAACTTAGACTCTATGGAAGCCCTAGACCAACCACCAAAGAAATAACTCAGAAAATATAGAGATTTGGAGTACTTCTGGTTCCAAAATCATGGTGTAGAAGCAAGCTGGCTTCACCTCCTCCCACAGAAAACTAAAAACAAATAGACAGCATGTACATTATCACCAGCAATATTCCAGAACTCAAATATCAGGAGAATATATGTGGTTCCCTGGACCACAGAGAAGTGAACAAACTCTGAGGAGACAGTAAGAAAATTGGATTGTCATATCCACAATGTCCCTCCCCACAATCCATCCAGCACCTAATGCATAGAAAATTTTCCCCAACTCACAGTTGGAAAAATACTGGAAAAAATAAGATCAAGGTGGTAAACCAACTTCCTCATCCTCTTGGGTTCACTGGCAGGAGACCCATTCCTGTTTCAACCATGGGAAGTATCAGGAGTGCCTGAAAGGAGAAAGATCACTGAGGATAGCCAGAGACAAAACAGGGAGGCTAGACTACCAGCCCCAGCCTTGGAAACTTAACCCTGTAACTTGATCAAAGGAGACACCAAATCACAGTGGCTGTTCACCAGCACCATGCTGTAGGAGATTCATCCCACAGGTCCCCTGGGCATGAGCCTATAGCCAGCAGTCCCACACTACTGAGTCATCCCCTTTGAGACCTCCCGTATTTGAGACCAGTGACACTAATTGTTTATTAGAACTGAGGCAAACCTGGGCTTAAGTCACCATCTAGTGCAAAGAAGGAGGCAGAAACCTAGCAGAGAAAAAAAGAAAGAAAGTCAATGGATAAACTACAAAGAATCTCTGAGGAAACATATCCAATAAACAACCAAATAAGCCTGATAAGACTGGAACAAATAACTAAGCCTTCAATGCAAAGATATAGGCATACATCAACAAGAAACAACAGTCAACAGGGACCCATGATTTCTCTAGATGTACAAAGCAAGAAATCAGAAACTGACCCTAAAGAGATGGCAATATGTGAACTCTCTGATCAAAAATTCAAAATAGGCCAGGTACAGTGGCTCACCCCTATAATCTCAGCACTTTAGGAGACCAAAGTGGGAGGATCACTTGAACCCAGGAATTTGAGACCAGCCTAGGCAACATAGTGAGACTTATCTCTACAAAAATTTTTAATAATTAGCTGAATGTGGTGACAAATACCTGTGATTCCAGCTACTCAGGAGGCTAAGGTAGGAGGATTGCTTAAGCCTGCAAAATCAAGGATAGAGTGAGCCGTGATCATGCCACTGCACTGCAACCTGGGTGACAGAGCAAGACCAAAATAAAACTACTCCAATGCATAATCAAACTCTCAAAGGTCAAGGACAAAGAGAGGATCCAAAAAGTAACAAGAGAAAAGAAGCAAATAACATATAAAGAAACTCCAATTTGTCTGGCAACAGATTTCTCAACAGGAACCATATAGGCCAGGAGGGAGTGGTATAACATTTTTAAAGTGCTGAAAGAAAAAAAATAGCTGTTAGCTAATAATATTATATCCAGCAAAGCTGTCCTTCAAGTATGAAGGAGAGATAAAGTCATCCTCAGACAAAAACAGAATTCACCACCATCAGATCCATCTTCCAAGAAATGCTAATGAGAGTTCTTCAGTTTGAAAGAAGAAAAACACTAATGAACAGAAATGAAAATATTTTGATGTATAAAACTCACTTGTAAAACTAAGTATACAGACAAACCCAGAATACTCTAATACTCTAATTGTGGTGTGCAATCTACTCTTAACTCTAGTATAAAGCCCAAAAGACAAATCTATCAAAAACAACAATAGCTATAGAAACCCGTTAAGAGATAGGCATTATATGTAAATTGAGACAACATAAAGTCAAAATGTTGAGAGGATGGAGTTAATTTGTAGAGTTTTAAAAAATGTTTTATTTCTATTCTTCTCTGTGTTCTCATTCTCATTCTCTCTCTCTCTTTCTCTCTGTCTCTCGACAGGGTCTTATTCTGACCCCCAGGCTGCAGTGCAGTGGTATGATCATGACTCACTGCAGCTTTAAATTCCAGGGCTCAAGTGATCCTCCTACTTCAACCTCCCAAGTAGCTGGACTACAGGCACACATCACCATGCCTGGCTAGTTTTTTGAAAAACATTTTTTGTAGAGACAGGGTCTCACTGTGTTGCCCAGACTAGTCTCAAACTCCTGGACTTAAGCAATCCTCCCACCCCAGACTTCCAAATTATTGAGATTACAGGCATGAACCACTGTGCACAGCAGTTGTCATCTCTTCAAAATAATTTGTTATATAGCTATGATTTTTTTGTAAGCCTCATGGAAACCAGAATGCAAAAACCTATAATAGAGTCACTAAAAATAAAAAAAGAATTAAAACATAATGCCAAAAGAATTAAAACATAATGCCAAAGAATATCACTTAACCACAAAGGAAGACTGTAGGAAAGGAAGAAAACAAGCAACAAAATGGCAGCAATAAGTCTACATTTAATCAATAATAACACTGAATGTCAATGGACTCAATTATCCAATTAAAAGGCATAGTGTGGCTGAATGGATAAAGAAATAATACCTAACTATATGCTACCTACAAGAAACTCACCTCATATATAAAAACACACATAGACTGAAAGTGAAGCAATGGGAAAAGATATTTTATACTAATCAAAAATGCTACTACATGCTAACCAAAAAAGAGCAGGAGTATCTATACTTATATTAGATTGAATAGATTAAAAATCAGAGACTGTGAAAAGGGACTAAGAAGGTCACCATATGATGATAAGGGGGTCAATTTAGTAAGATAATATAACAATTATAAATATATATGCACCCAATTAACTCTAGCTTCCAAGTATATAAAGCAAACATTAATAGATCTAAAGGAAGAGATGGATTGCAGTACAATAATGGTAGGGGATTTTAACACCCTACTCTTAGTAATGGGCCAATTATCCAGACAGATAATTAGCAAAGAAACATCTAAGTTAAAAAAATACAGGATATCAATGAAATGAAAAGTTGATTTTTTGAAAGGATAAACAAAATCAACAAACTTTTAGCTAGACTAAAAGAGAGAGAAAGAAGTCCTAAATAAATAAATTCAGAAACAAAAAAGAAGTCATAACAACTGAGACCACAGAATTACAAAGAATCATTAGAGGCTACTATAAACAACTATATGCCAACACATTGGAAAACCTAGAAGAAATGGATAAATTCTTGGACACATACAATATACTAAGATTGAACCATGAAGAAATAGAAAACCTCAACAAACTGAGAACAAGAAACAAGATTGAAGATGTGATAAAAAGTCTCGCATTAGAGAAAAGCCCAGGACCTGATGGCTTTACTGCTGAATTCTACCAAACATTTAAAGAAGAACTAATACCAATTCTACTCAAACTCATCAAAAGATTAAACAGGAGGGAATACTTCCAAACTCATTCTATGAGGCCAGAATTACCCTGATACCAAAACCAGACAATACAACATAAAAGAACATAACAGGTCAATATCACTGATGGATATCGATGCAAAAAATCTCAACAAAATACTAGCAAACCAAATTCAACAACACATTGAAAAGATTGTTCACCATGATCAAGTGGGATTTATCCTAGATATGCAAGGATGGTTTAACATATTCAAATCAATAAACATGTTACATCACATTAACAAAACCAAGAATAAAAGCCATATGATTATTTCAATGATGCTGAAAAAGCATTCAATAAAATTCAGCATCCCTTTATGTTAAATTTTTGTGTTAAAAAGTTAAGAGTTAAGAATTTTTATGTTAAAAACTCTCAACAAACTGGGTATTAAAGACACATATTTCAAAATAATAAAGGCCACATATGACAAACCCACAACTAACCTCATACTGAATAGGGAAAAATTGAAAGCCTTTCCTCTAAGATTTGGAACAAGGCAGAGTCCCACTTTCACCACTTTTATCCAGCATAATACTTGAAGTCCTGGCCAGAGCAATTAGCTAAAAGAAATATAGAAAAGAGATCCAAATTAGAAAGTAAGAAGTCAAGTTAGCTTTGTTCACAGATGACATGATCTTATACTTAGAAAAACCCCAAGACTCCACCAAAAAACTTCTAGGACTGATAAACAAATTCAGTAAAGCTGTAGGATATAAAATCAATATACAAAAATTGGTAGAACTGATATACACTAACAGTGAACGATCTGAAAAGGATATTAAGAAAGCAACTCTACTTACAATAGCTACAAAAATATAAAATACATAGGAATCAATTTAACAAAGAAGTGAAAGATCTATATAAGGAAATCTATAAGACACTGATGAAGGAAATTGGAGAGGACACAGACACACACACACACATATACACACACAAATTGAAAGATATTCCATACTCATGGACTGGAAGTATTAATATTGTTAAAATGACAATACAACTCAAACAACCTACAAATTCAATGCAATCCCTATAAAATAACACTGACATACTTCACTGAAATTTTTAAAATACTAAAATGTACACGGAGCCACATCTATTTGATGAAGAAATTTTGAGCAAAAAGAACAAAGCTGGAGGCATCATATGGCCTTTGAAACATACTACAATCAGCATGGTAGTATATATAGCAAAATATACCAAGAAATCAGCATGGTACTGCATTTAAAAAAGACACATAGACCAATGGAACAGCATAGAAAACCCACATATACGTCTATTATTTTTAACAAAGGCACAAAGAACATATACTGGGAAAGGGGCAGCCTCTTCCATAAATGGTTCTGGAAAGCTGGATAATCATATGCAGAAGAATGAAACTAGAACCCTATCTCTCACCATATACATAAATCAAATCAAAATGGATTAAAGGCTTAAACCTAAGACCTGAAACTAGGAAACTACTAGAAGAAAACACTGGGGAACTGCTCCAGGACATTGGTCTGGGCAAAGATTTTTGTGTGTGTAAGATCTCAAAAGCACAAGCACAAGCAAAAATAGACAAATGGGATTACATCAAGCTAAAAAGCTCTGCACAGGAAAGGAAACAATCAACAAAGTGAAAGGACAACCTACAAAATGGAAGAAAATATTTGCAAACTACCCATCAGACAAGAAATTAATAACCAGAATATATAAGGAGCTCAAACAACTCAATAGCAATAAACTCCAAATAATCCAATTTTAAAATGGGCCAAATATCTGAAGAGACATTTCTCAAAAGGAGTCATAAAAACCACCAACAGGTATATGAAGAAAATGCTCAACTTCGCTGTCAGAGAAATTCAAATCAAAATCACAGTGAGAGATCATCTCACCCCAGCTAAAATGGCTTTTATAAAGAAGACAGGGATTAACAGATGCTGGTGAGAATGTGGAGAAAGGAGAGCCCTTCTACACTGTTGGTGGGAATGTAAATTTGTACAGCCACTATGGAAAACTGTATGAAGGTTTCTCAAAAAACTAAAAATGGAACTATCACATGATCCAACAATTTCACTACTGGGTATATATCCAAAAGAAATGAAATTCATATATCACAGAGACATATGAACTCCCACATTTATTGTAGCACTGTTCACAGTATCCAAAATACGGAATTGACCTAAGTGCCCATTGGTGCATGAATGGATAAAGAAAATGTGGTGTATATATACACAATGGAATACATCCAGCCATTATAAAAAAATTCAGTCATTTGCAGCAACATGGATGGAACTGGAGGTCACTATGTTAAGTGAAATAAGCCAAGCACAGAAAGACAAATGTCACATGTTCTCACTCATACATGGCAGTTTAAAAAAGTGGGTCTCATAAAGATAAAAAGTACATTGGTGATTATCAGAGGCCAGGAAGGTGGAGGTGGGAGAAAAGCGTTTAATTAATGAGTCTAAATATACAATTTGATAGAAGAAAGAAGATCTAATGTTTGACAGGTTGGTAGGGTAACTGTAGTTTCTAATAATCTATTGCATATTTCAAAATAACTAGAAGAGAATAATTCAAATGTTTCCAGCATAATGAAAGAACAAATATTCAAGGTGGTGAATATCCCAATTATACTAAATTCATCTTTATAAATTATATAAATGTATTAATTTATCACATATATCCTGAAAATATGTATATCTATTGTGTGTCAACAAATTTTTTAATATAAAGGAAAAATCATTAAAGGAATTAAAATGTTATACTAGAAAATATTAACTCCACACAAAAGAAAAAAAATCAAGGAGGAATAGAAGAACAAAATAAAGGAGACGTATAGTAAACAAAAATGAAATGTCAGATGTAAGTCCAACGATATCAATAATGACCTTAACTTAGAATGGATTAAATAATCCAATCAAAAAGCAGAATTGTCATACTGAATAAAACGCATAATCCAATTACATGTTGGCTTTAGGAGATACGTTTGATTCAAAGATACAAATGGGTTGAAAGTGAAAGGATGGAAAAGACATATCATCCATATAGCAACCATAAGAAAGCTGAAGTGGCTATACTAATACCATATAAAATAGCTTTAATTTTTTTCCCTGAAGATAAATAGGGATATTTTATAATGATAAAAGTGTCAGTCCATCAGGAAGTTGTAACAATTGTAAACATATGTGCACCTAACAACAGAGCCCTGTGATATATGAAGCAAACCCTAACAGAATTGAAGGTGGAAATAGACAATTCAACAATAACAATTAGAAACTTCAATACTCCATATAATGGATAGAACAACTTGGCAAAAGGTCAACAAGGAAATAGAAGAATTGAACAGCAATATACACAAACTAGACTTAACAGATATGTATAGAACACTGTGCCTAACAAGAATCACATTATTCTCAAGCACAAATAAAACATTCTACAGGACAGACAACAGGGCAGATCACCAAGCAAGCCTAAATAAATTTAAAATAATTGAAATTTACAGGACATCCAATTACAATGGAGTGAAATTGAAAACTAATAACAAAAAGAAATTTGGGAAATTCATAAATATGTAAGAATTAAACAACATACCATGAAATACCAATGGGTCAAAAAAATCACAAAGGAAATTAGAAAAATACTTTGAGATAGGTAAAAATGAAAACACAACACATGAAAAATTTTTGGAATGCAGCTAACATACTGCTTAGAGGGAGATTTACAGATGTGAATTACATGAAATAAAAATAAAGATCTCAAATCAGTATCCTTCCACCTTAAGAACCTGGAATAAGAAGTGCAAACTGAGCCCAAAGTAAGCAGCAGAAAGGAAATAATGATTACAGTGAAAATTAATGAATCAGAGAGTACAAAAATAATAGAGAAAATCAACTAAATCAAGCATTGGTTCTCAAAAAAGATTAACAAAATTAACAGACAACAAAATTTACACTTAGTCGTGGTACAGAATCCTTTTTACACTAAGGAGTAGTGTAAATTCTTTTTTACACTAAAGACTAGTATAAATCATTTTTACACTAAGGACTACATCTAGACTGACTAAGAAAAAAAGAGATGACTCAAGATTCTAAAATCAGAAGTGAAATAGGAGACATAACTACTGACTTTACAGAAATAAACACAACTGCAAAGGAATGCTATGAAAAACTGTGTGCCAAAAATTATACAACTTAGATGAAATGGACAAATTCCTAGAAAAAAGAGCAACTGAAGCTGACATGAGAAGAAATAGAAAATCTGAATATACTTATACAAGTAAAGAGTTTGGCTTAGTAATCAAAAAAAATCTTCTGCCAAAATAGCCCAAGACCAAATGGCTTCACTGGTTAATTCTACCAAGCACTTAAAGAAGAATTAATATTATTTTTTCACAAACTCTTGAAAAATAAAAGAGGTTGGAGCACTTTCCACCCCATTCTATGAGACCAGTATTGCCCTTATTTCAAAACTAGACAGATACACCACAGGAAAACCATATTTCATTCATTCTCACTTTTTATGAGTATAGACACCAAAATGTTCAACAAAACACTATCAAATAGAATCCAGCAATGTGCAAAAAGAATTATATATTATGATCAAATGAGATCTGTCTCAGGAATGCAAGGTTACCTTATCATCTGAAAATCAGTTAAACTAATACACTACATCAACAGAATGAAGGGAAAACCCATATTTTCATCTCAATTGATGAAAAAAAGACAGTTGACAAAATCTAACACATTTTTATGACAAAAACACTGAACAAACCAAGAATAGAAGGAAACTAATGAAAAACCCATGAAGTTAACTTCATATATAATAATGAAAAGCTGACTTATTTTCTCTTAAGATCAAGAAAAAAACAAGGATGTCTGTTCTCACCACTTCCATTCAACTTTTACTGGAGATTCTAACCAGGGAAATTAAGTAAGAAAAAAAATAAAATGTATCTAGATTGAAGAGTAAGAAATAAAATGATCTCTATTTGAAGAAGAAATGAACTTTTGTCATAAACTCCTAAAGAATTCGCTAAAAAAAACTATTATTAGAACTAATAAACAAGTTCAACACAGTTGCAGAACATAGGATTGATATATAAAAATCAAATATATTTCTAAACAACTCTATTTACAATAACATGAACAAGAATAAAATACTTAAGAATAAGTTTAACAAAAGAAGTGCAAAACTTTTACTTTCAAAACTACAAAATATTGTTGAAAGAAATTAAAGAAGACCTAAATAAATGGAAAAACATCCCATATTCATCCCATATTATGGACCAAAGACTTACTATTGTCATGAACGCAATGTTATCCAAAATTATGTGCAGATTCAATGCAATCCCTATCAAAATTTCAGCTGATTTATTTTTGGAAATTGATAAGCTGATCCTAAAATGTATAAAGAAATTCAAAGGACCTGAAATTGTCAAAATAATCTTGGAAAAAGAACAAAGTTGGAAGAGTCATTCTTTTCCTATTTCAAAACTTACTACAAAGCAATAGTGATCAAGACATTTTGGCAGTGGCATAAGAAAGACCTTTATTTAAATGGAATACAACTATGAGTCCAGAAATGAGCTCTCACTTTTATAGTCAATTGATTTATGATGAGGGTAGCAAGATGATTCAACGGAGGAAGAATAATCTTCTTAGCAAATGGTACTAGGACAACGGAATATCCACATGCAAAAGAATGAAAGAGTATCCCTACCTCACACCGTATACCAAAATTACCTCAAAATGGATCAAAGACCTAAATGTAAAAGCTAAAACTATATGTCTTCGAAGAAAACACAGAATCTTAAATGGGAAATAGTTTCTTAGATATGACATCAAAAGCACAAGCAGCAAAAAAAAAAAAAAATAGACTGAACATCATCAAAATTAAAACTTTTTACACTTCAAAAGACACCATCAAGAAAGTAAAAAAAAAAAAATACAAAGTGAGATAAAATATTTGCAAATCATATATCTTATAAGAGATTTGCATCCAGAATATAAAAAAAATTACTACAAAATAACAAAAAGACAAATAACCCAATCTATAGATGGGCAAAGTGTCTAAATTGACATTTCTTTAAGGAAGATATACAATAGACGTTAAGAATATAAAAAGATGTTTGCCATCATTAGTCATCAGGCAAATGCCAGTCAAAATCATGAGCTATACCACTTCACATCCACTAAAATGACCAGAATAAAAAAGACAATAGCAAGTATGTAGAGAAATTATAACCCTTATGCACAGTTGGTGGGAATGCAAAATTATGCAATTGCTTTGGAAAACTGTTTAGCAGTTCCTCAAGATATTAGAGTTTCCATATTACCCAGCAATTATATACCTAGGTATACACCCAAGAGAAATGAAGACTTGCATATGAATGTTCAGAGAAACTATTTAATAACCAGAATTAATAGCCCCAAACTGGAACCAACCCAAGTATCCTTTAGCAGATGAATGATCAAACTACTGTGTGGTGTATTCACACCATGGAATCCTACTCAGCAATAAAAAAGAATAAAGTATTTATACATGCAACAGCATGGATAATTTTCCATGCAATTAGGCTGAGTGAAAAAAAGCTACAGATGAAAAAGTTTGGGGGGTGATTTATATGTTCAGTATTTTCATTGTGGTGAGGGTTCCATAGATAGATGATAGATAGATAGATAGATAGATAGATAGATAGATAGATAGATAGATAGATAGACAGATAGACACAAACACACACATATGTACAGAAGCATATCAATTTTATTAAGAGAAAGACAAATTACAGAATGGAAGAGAGTTACTTGCAAACCACATATCTGATAAGGGTTTAATATCCAGAATATATAAAAACCCTTACAACTCAACAACAAAAAGACAATCCAATTAAATAGTGGGCAAATAGCCAACAAGACATGAAAAGATGCCTGACATCATTAGCCAATAGAAAAATACAAATCACAACCAGAATGAAATACCACTTTACACTTACTAGGATGGCTATAACTAAAAAAACAGAAAATAGCAAGTATTGACAAAGAGGTGGTGAAATGGAACCCTCATAAATGCCTGGTGCGAATGTAAAATGGTACCAACACCATGGAAAAGTTTTGAAGTTCCTCAAACAACTAAACATAGAGTTATCATATAACCCAGCAATTTCAGTCCTAGCTATATACCTAAAAGAATTGACAACAGGAACTTGAACAGATACTTGTTTGCCAGTGGTTATTGTAGCATTATTCACAATTAGCCAAAGGGTGGAAAGAACCCACCCTCAGAGGAATGTGGTTTATCCATATGATGGAATATTATTCCACAATAAAAAGGAAGGAAATTCTGATACATACTACAGCATAGATGAACTTTGAAAACATGCTAAGTGGAATAAGCCAGACACAAAAGGACACATACTCTGATTCCACTTACATTAAATATCTATAATAGGCAAAATCATAGAGACAAAAACTAGAGTTTACCAAGGGCTAGAGGGGAGGGGAAATGGAGAGTTACTGTTTCATGGGTACAGTTTCTGTTTGAGGCGATGGTTGCACAACAATGTATATTACTTAATACCACTGAATTATACACTTAAAATAGTTAAAATGGCAAATTTTATGTTATATATACTCTACCACAATTTAAAAAATAATTAATAATGTAATATACCAAAAATCACTGAATTTTACACTTTAAATGGGTGAATTGTATGGTATGTGAATTATATCTCAAAAAAGCTGGTTTAAGAACTTATCAACTTTCATACTTCACATGTTTGCATTTTACTACGTATCAGTTATACTTCAATAAAGCAGTTAACAAAATGCTGCAATGCATGACTTTGATAAAAACAAAAATTAAATCGTAAGGAAAAAATTACATTCCAAATGCAGTCTCTTAATCATTCCAATAATACGGATTTATACAGTGCAGAAACTTGCAGTCCCTCTTCATTTCCCTGCTTCCCTGAAATCCATTCATTCAAATAAGAATAGTGTGTGCCCCACTCAGCACGTGCCAGCAGGCTATGACCTCCAGCACACCATGCCTGAGTTTATTTACACTGGTCTTAGGAGGTGAGTGCTGGGGCACTGAGATTCAAGGGACATAGATGGGACAATGGTGACTTAAGCTCAACAAGCCTTGGTTTCTTTATCCATGAAATGGGAATAATAATATCTGCTTCTAAGGATTAATGAAGGCATCTTTCCAAAAGGCTTGCTTAGTGGTGTGTGGCACATGGAGGAGGCTGCCTACACACAGCTTTGAGTAAGTGGGGGTCTGATATCCTCCCGTGAAGAACACGTGGTCCTTGCCTGGACTTCCACATCGAGGGAGGGAGGAGAGAACTCAAAAGGGAAGGGCGAGGGGAGCAGAGTGGCCTGGGATTGGTGTGGAGTCCATGTGCTTCTCAGCCCCTAAGAAGTTGTGGAGTGATGGGTGAGTGTGACTCGAGAGGGGTGGGCAGCACCTGGAGGAGAGTGGGGAGCTGAATATCAGCCACTGGAGGGGCCCAAAGTGGAGACAGAGTCCCCTGGACAGCAGGCTTCTCAAAGTCCCTTCGGGCAAATGCTGGCCTCTGTCCCCAGGCCCACTGTTAGTTAGTATTGTATTCCATCCCATCCCTGCAGTGTGCCTCCTATCCTCACCTGCAAGAGGCAGTGAAGCTACCTGGCAAGGGGGTGCAGAGGAGGAAGGGGCTCAAGTTGCACCCCCACCCACCCTCTTCCCAGCCCACAGGCTCTTCTATTGCACCCCCTTCCTGCACATTGTCCCCTCAACCAGGGAGGCTGTGCAGTGCCAGACATCCCTGGCGGGGCAGTTGGTGGCAAGGGGCTCTCCCTCTGTCCCTCGTTCTCCCCACCCGTGGGCTGTGATCTCTCTACACCTCTCCTGGCTGGGACCTAGCCATGCCCCCTACCACCCTCCCAGATTTATCCATCCCTCCAGGCCTTCAGCTCCCCAGGACCTAGCTCTGGACAGCGAGGCTGGGCTATGAATAGCACATAGCCCTTTTCCTTTCCAAATATAAAATGTTTGCTTTCAATCAGGGGCGTCTGGGGAAATGGAAATTATAGGATTGGAGAGTGTCCTTGGGTAAAGAAATACCTCGAATGCCGAAACCTCGCAGGGCCTCTGATTAGGGCTGGAATAATTCCTGCTGTAATATAAACAAGCCTCACTAGGCTAATGGGGGGCAGGGAGCGGGGCCGGGAAATAGGGGCACATGCCTCGTCTTTGTTCTCTTTCCTCCCAGCATGCCAGTGCAGCAGGGCCTCGGGGCCCGGGGCGTGGAGCAGCTCTGGGGGCCCCTCGGGACATCAGAAACCTTAGCTTTGTGGCGTGCTGAGTGACCACAGGCAGGTGGCTGTCCTGAGGCCTGGTGATCCCACAGGGGTGGGTTGGGATAGATGGGGCATCCATCTTAAAGGCTGTCTGGTCTAGTCCCGGCTCCTTGAACCCCTCCATGCTTCTGGGCCTTAGACTGGCTCTGGGATTTGGTGGAGTGACCAGGGCTGAAGCCAGCAAGGCAGATGGGCCGGGGCCAGAGAGAAAAAAGGGGAGCTTGGGGAAGCGGTGCCAAGCAGAAATTTCCCAAATGGCCAGTCAGTCAACAAACATTGGTTGGCATCTTCTTGATGCACCAGGATGTAATGGGGTTGAAAATGCTGTCCCCATCCTCAAGGGGCACAGAGTTGAGTGAAAAAATAAACACACCAACCGTAAGTGTTAGCAGCGTGGCACAGGGTGGAGGCCTGGGGAGGGAGGGCCTTGTTCGCAGGGTGGGGACTGGAGGGAGCAGCTCCCCGTGCCTTGGAGGGCTTGGCCCTTTCCTCAGCACTGTGCTGCCACCTCCTCATGGCATTCCCTGTGAAGAGCCCCCGTTAGACCAACACCTCAATTTCCCAGAGCAGGGAAAGTCCTCGGAATTACCAAAGATGTTTGATAACACCCAGCGTCAAAGCGCAGACTCATTATTTGTTTTCTTTTTTGCAGAGTGAACTCTCAGGCTAACTGCTCTTGCTTGGCATCCAGTGCTAAGGTGTGCGGCCACCTCCACGCAAAGCGTTCAGAGAAAGGAGGCAGGCTCAGGTGAGCGTAGCTAATGAAACATAGAGATTGGGAAACTCTGGAGAGCCTTCATCAAAACTCAAAGGTCTCAAAATATGTGGTCATGTAGTTTAGGAACCTCAGAGGCCTGCAGAGGAACAGGACACGGTGGGTGTTGGGTCGGGGGGGTTGGGTGGGAGTACTTCGTTTCAGTTCTGGCTCCCTGTCTCTGTTGCCTCAGGCAGCTCCTTCTCCATTCTAAACCTCAGTCTCTCATCTGTAAAATGGGTACAGTTGGTAAAGAAAAAGCCATCTGAGGTGATACTGAGGAAGAAGGATCATCAGGACATTGGCGGTGAGCAGGCTGAAAGCCCTGGAGCCCCCCAATCCATGGCACAGGCTGGCTGCGGTGTCTTGGTCAGCACCAGCTCTCCGAGAGGCCACCCGACTTGGCTCAATGTACACTGGAGGCCCAGACAGGTCAGGGAGGAGGCAGACGGCTCAGCTGGTACCTTTGGAGAGAAGTGGAGGTGCCAGCAGGGTGCACAAATCACCTTGTTTTGTCCTTGGGATAGCCTGGGGGGAAAGTTGAGAGCCCCTAGGTCTTGGGGTTGGGGGAAGCCTTGGGAACTGGGACCCACAGGTGAGGGAGGGGCTGGGAAAGTGCCCTAACTCCTCCTCCCCTGCCTCCAGGGGCTGAGCTCTGTCAGGATGAGGATGAGATCCACTGTCCAGAGCAGGAAGGAGGAGGGAAAGAGGCAGCCAGGCCCAGCGTGGGACACCTGCCCAGTCTCCCCCTGGGTGGAAAAGAGCCCTGCCAAGGCCTGCCAGGGGCTGCTGCAGACCCCTGCTGAGTGACTGAGGCGAGACTCACCCTTCACGCCCCTGTTCAGCATCTTGGGTGAAAAACTTGAGAACGCGGCAGGCTGCAGCCGCAGGCCTCAGAACCAGCAGGGCCCAGCAGGAGGAAGCCGGCACCTGGAGGAGCAGGCTTGGCCGGGGATGAGGGCAAGGGGTGGGACCCCTCCCCAGGAGGGTGGGAGCAGGAACACGCCCCAGGAATGTGATGGCAGCCTCGGCAGATGGCCCCGTGCCCGCCCGCCCGCCCTGGGCCGCCAGCGGTTCCGTATTTACACTACATTAATAATGGTTTAAACGTTCTCATAAATAGATGCTGATTAATTGGCAATCCATTTGCTGAAGCCCGGCCTGCCAGACGGTTTCCTGGAGGCCCGTTCCACATCCCTATAAACACCATCAGCGAGCAAAGCAGGCGCTAATGTACCGGGCGCCCAGCCCGCCCCCCGGCCCCCGGAGCAATTCCTCAGGCCTGAAAGGGCCACCGACCCGCAGCTGCACCGGCTGCCTGGAATTCCCGGCCTCGGCCGTGGGAGGACGACTCCAAGGGCCCCTTCGGGGCAAAAGGGTTCCACTAGGTGGCAGGGAGGGCAGAGGCACGGTGGCCCGGCAGCCGGTGCAGTGGGGCGCAGCTGGCCCCCATAGGCTGTGCTGGCAGAAGCTTGCTGGCTGAGCTTGTCCCGCCTGAGCCGGGGGCGGCTCCTGTCTGCTGCCCCCAGTGGCCTGCAGGCCGTCATTGCAGTGGTCACTCCATACCACCGGGTCCAGGCCCTTGGGTCTCTAGGGATCTGGAGACCATTCTGGGAGAGTGGGCTGAGTCCCTCCATGCCGGGGTGAACCAAGCCCGGGCTCATGGCTGCTTTAGGGAGCAGTCACTGCCCTTCACTGCCCCTGGGCAGTCCGGCACCTCCCTGCTATCTCTCGGTCTCCCTGGCCCGCGTGTGCCCTCTCTTCTGTTCACCTGGCAGAGGCCTCTCTTCTGTACATTGGGAACCAGGTTGCGCCTTGTGCACAGGGTGTCGGGAGGAAGGGTAGGCATTCATGCAAAAAGCAGAGCCGCTGCGACCTGCCTGACCCCTTGGCCCTCCTCTACAAAGCTCCTGTCCCTTAGGGGTAGGGCTGAAGGAGGGCTCGCCCCCAGCCCCTGCGGCCCCGCCTCCCTCAGCACCTCACCAATATCAACTCTTCTCTGCGTGCCTCCTGCATCCATTTCGCAGATGGGAACACTGACGCTTGACAGTCACCTGCCCAAGGTCGCCGGCTGGCAAGTGACAGTATCAGAACTCAAATCCGGCATCTGCCCCAGGGGCCCTGACCAGGGAGTCCTGCTGCCCTAGGACGGGTTGTTGAAAGAATGAATGGGAGTGAATGAATGAATTTTACAAACCCAGGTCCAGGGAGGGAAAAGGATGCGGGAGGGGAGAGCCGAAGAGAGGGAGCCCCTCCCACCCCTCCCACCCCTTCCCTGATGATTGGTTTTTAAAGCTCGGGCAGACCCAGCCCGAGTGGGGAGGTCAAAGGTGGCCACTGATGGCTGTCACTCAAGCAAAATAGCCCCGTTTTCATTTTTCACTTGGGCCCAGACCCCTCCAAACAGACAGTGATTAGGCCCTGATTGAGCCTTTCCTCCGCCTGATGACTCCCACATGTGACCCGCTTCCAAATTACATGCAAATGTTCCGCGGACGAGCTGCTGAAAGCTCCCGCCCGCCCCTGCCTCCGCCCGCACCCCTGGGAGGGGCGGCAACCCGCCCCGCGCAGTCCCCCTCCCCCGCAGGTGCGCGTCCAGCTTCGGGGGGTCGGCCTGGCTTTACCTTACCTGCGTCCTCTCCGCCGCTTCCCGTGCAGGTGCGAGGCCTCGCGCACCGCAGCGCCGCCTGCCGGTGACGTCTGGCCTCCGTTTGCTCATCTGTGAAGAGAGCACGATGATGGAGGCCGAAGGGTGCGTGTGGGCTTTGGCACAGCCTATGCGCGGTGCATTGTGTTCTCCAACCCGAACGGGAATTGGTGGCGACGGCGAAGGCCATGACTGTAATTGCTGTTAGAGTCATACAGCTGAAATGCTACGAGCACCGACTGTGAGGCCAGAGTGCTAGGCTCAGAGGAGGCGCAGCACGCAGTGCCAGTCCAGCCTACGGCAAGTTACTGGATCTGGCTGCCCCCAATTCTCGCGATGGAATAGGGGTCACAAGAATGCCCACCTCACAGAGGTGTGGAGAAACAGAATAAACACACTCATCTACAGCGCTTACAACGGCACCGGCCACACAGTATTACGTTTATAAATGATGCTGTGCAATTCTGGGGCGCAGCGCATACAGAGGGGACTTTGTGGGCAACAACCTGGGGGCGGGGCAATCCTGCAGCGGGAACAGCCCCGATGTCTCACTGCCCCATGCAGTGATCCCAGCAGCTGTTGTCCTGGAGTCTTCTGGGCACCAGTCAGTCCTGGAAGCACCTCTGTGGCCAGTTCCTTCATCCTCAGGTCCGTCCTGTGAGGTTGGTAACACCACGATTTTCATTTTCAGAGGAGGACATTGTGGCCCAGAGAGGTTCGGCAGCTGGTCGGTGGTGGAGGTATCCTGAGGCTGACATCACCTGCAACTTGGGAGCTGAGGCCCTGGCCTGCAGACGGCAGAGAGGACAGCTAGAGGAGGCTGCTGTGGGGTCAGCCTAGAGGCCTCAGTTTATCCTAGGCCAACACCTCCTTAGATTATCCCACCTAGGCCCTCAAAGGGCAGGACTCCTCTCTGCAGCATCCTAGGGGTGCAGCCGTACAGGCCCTGGCTACATGCCTCGTGTGAGGGGGAGCTCAGTCTCATGCCTAGGAGAGCACTGCAGCCCTGAGCCAGGGGAGGGAAAGGCCTTCCTATTGCACAAAGCCTCCTTAGCTTCAGGAGCCATGCTTGTCTCACTCCCTTGGGTCAATCACTGTGAAAGACACACTGAACACACATACACACACATGGAGAGGAGGAGGGAGAGGGAGAGAAAGTAAGACCGAGAGGAGAGAGGCCCACTCATGGACCCAGGGAGAGGTGCAGGTCTGGGAGGGAGATGATCAGGGTGTGCAGTAAGTCCAAGGGCAAAGGGCTTTCAGAGAGAGATTGGGTTGGGGATGGGAGAATTTGTGCTTTGGACTGGGGAAAAGGGGAATGAGGCTGAGGCAGAGAGGAAGGCAGGTCTTGGAGGCAGCAGAGCTCAAGAAGGAAGGAGCAGGCAGGTGGAGGGCAGAGAGGTGGGGCCTTTGACTTCACCCATTTGAAGTGATCAAGAGCTCTTTCTCGGGACAGGCTGAGTGGGCAGAGTGAGGAGGAAGGAGATGAAGACATGAGCACAGCCAGGCTGCAGAGGGCTGTTGGGCAGGTTGTGCACTGCACACAGGAGCTCCAAGGAGTCCAGCCAGCTCCTGCTGGACACGCTCAAGGCTGTAGCCTGCGGCCAAGAGGGACATCTTCCCCTGAATCCCACAAAGGTACCCTAAGGCTAGCAGGTTCTTGGGCAGGCTCTGAGGGAAGGGAGGGCACTCGGGAAGACTGAACTGCTGGCTGGTGGGTTTGTCTGTGAATTTTGAGGTGAAAAGGACCAGGGCCTGTGCAAATACTGGTCGGGGAGCAAGTCAGGACAGAGAAGGGACCCTGTGGTGACTTGCCTGGGTCACAGGGCCAGCAGTGACACAGGTGGGAATTGCCCCCACCCTCTAACCATGCTGGCCACCCCTGCCCCTTGCACAGTGGCCCTCCATTCCTGGGCAGGAAGCCGGCCGAGCCCCTCCCTCGCCGGCAGGTGGGTGGCCCCTCATCAGCCTGATGTGGAAAGTGAAATAACTTCTCCCAATTACCCTCGAATCTGGAAACTTTTTGTGCCTCCGACATTTCCTCCAGCCTGGGAGTTAATCAGCCCCTTGGCCGTCCCCTTGCTGGGGCCGGGTGTGGGGGCACCAGGGGCAGTTGTGCCCTAGAAAATTATTTCTCATCACCAATTATTGCCCATTAGAGCTAATGGTTGCGCTTAATCACCGTACACTTATCTGGGGTTTTTTAAGCCACTGGAACGGCCTCCCCTCCACCTCCTTCCCCCAACCCAGTTCTCTCTTGAGCAAAGCTGAAGCCATTGCCAGAAATATATATTTTTTTAACCAAATCACACATCTGATACCGTTTTGTTTGAAAAATGAGCTGCCCTCCCCTTTCTCATGTCTGCTGGTCACACAGCCCATGAAGTTGTGGGACAGCAATGGGACCTCCGTGGGGTGCATTCCTAAGGCCTCTGGGGGAGGTGAGACTCTTCCTCCCCAAGAGCTCTGCAAGGGTGAGGGGACTTAGCCCCAGTGACAGATTAAGAAACTGAGGCTCAGAGAGATGTGATGAAGGTCACCAAGGAGTGATGTGAGGCGGCATGAGTCAGCCCCAAGCTCTTTCTGCTTCAGTCTAGGTGCCAGAGATGGAGCAAGAAGGCAGCCCTGGGGGATTCTCACACTGTTGGAATTGGGACCAGGTGAGTCAGGTGGAATGCAGCTCACCCACAGCAGCCCTGCTAGGCCAGGACATCAAATCAAAAATTCTTTTGAAAACATTATTCACATGTCCAACCAAGAAATGGACAGGCTCAGATGTTCCACTCTGCACACACAAAACCTTTGGCTCATGTGGGCAATTCATGATTTTCTTGGGCAGAAATCTGCTCCGCAATCTCTCCAAAGAGGTGCCAGAGCCTCTTTGAGCCTTGGTTTCCTAATCTGCAAAATGGGGCTCTGATTCCTAAAAGAGCAGGACTGCTATGAGGACTCCAGGTGCTGCCTTGCACCTGTAGCTAGTGTGGAGAGTCAAGGAATGGGCACAGAGGGGCCTGGGAGCAGCTCTGTCCCTAGAGGGCTGGCCTGAGGAGGGCTGGAGACAGGTACCAGGGACATGGGGCTGTTGCTTACTGCCATAAGCCAGGGCCTGAGACCACACTGTCCAACAAGCTAACTTGTTCCGTGGACCCTTGCTGGGAACCTGAGAGCCTCAGGCAAAGCCTTGTGGGGCCTACGGAAGTGGGTTCACTCATTCGAAAGTTCTTAAAGATCTCAAAGCTGGGCACACAGCAAGAGAAAAGACAGGAGGCCAATCCCCACTTCCAGGGCACTTAGAAGTGGATCAGGGAGAGGGAGGATAAATAGATGTCAGATTAGTCACCCAGATCATTCCAGCTCAACCTACAGAAAAGGATGATGGAATGACAAGCTATTATAGAATACGATGTGGTGTGTGTATGTAAGGTCTTGAATGCATGCACATATCTTGTGTATCTGGCTCTGTCTGCTGAGAGAGCTCTGAAGCAGACACCTCAGTGGCAGTGAGCACATCCTGTACCCAGATGTTGGTCTCTAATACCATCCTTGGGAATGGGATCCAGGGCTCCTTGGAGAAATGGCTGATTCCAAACTTGGGATGGGATCAATACATTATAAGCCTGGAACATGTTGTTATGCACTAAAAAAGGAAGATTATACACTATTTATACAGGTATATAATACCTGACCCTGGATCAGATGTGGTGGTGAAGGGGAAAGACATGCTATAAAGGGCAGCATTGCATCAGGGCAGCATTGCATCAGTTGACAAAACTGTGGCAGATTTGTGGCTCTAAAAAAAGGCCTCTCTCCTCCCCATTTCCCAGTTGAGAGCCAGCTGGGAAATGATGGGGGAGGATTTGGGCAGAAAAATCAACATTTTGCAAGCATTGTGGCAAAGATTGGCTCAAGCAAGAGTCATCAATGGCTGATAAATCCGGTGGAAAGCTTTGACAAGGAGTAGGGTGTTCACACACTCTGCAGGTGTCTCCTCATAGACCAGGTATTCAATGCAAGGAGTGGGGAGAAGTTATACAGTGGAGAAATCAGGACCTACCCTGGCAGGGAGACAAAATCGACCACTGACCACCATGGAGGTGCAGGCAGGCACCGGGGGCCACCAGTTGCCACCTAGAAGTGCACATCCCTAACACCACTGACACCAGGTAGGAAGGCACAACCCACACCCAAACAGGAGGAAACGAAGACAAACTCCAAGTGAGAAACATTTCACTAAAAACACTGTGTTCTTCAAAAATGGCAGTGCAATATAAGACAACAAAAGATTATGGACACCATTTCAGGCTGAAGGAGACCAAAGAGACAAAACGACTGAATACAATACCTGACCCTGGATCAGATGGGGTGATGGAGGGGAAAGACATGCTATAAAGGGCAGCATTGTGTCAGGGCAGCATTGTGTCAGTTGACAAAATTGGCACATGGATGGCAGATTAAAGTGTTTTGTCAATGTTAATGTTAATTTCAATGTTACCAAAGTCAAGAATGGAGCTGTAGTTACATAAGAGCATAATTCTATTTTTGGGAAACCCACACCAAAATATTTCGGGGTCAAGGGCTATGACATTTGCAATTTACCCTCAAAATGTATGTGTTTGTGAGAGAGGCAGACACAGAGGAGAGACACAGTGATACAGACAGAGAGAAAGAACAAGAGCAAATAACACAGTAAATAATAAAAAGTTAACAGTAGGTGAGGAGTATACAGGTGTTTTTGGTCCAAATCTCATCCCTGCAAATTTTCCATAAATTGTATATTGCTTTCAAATAAAATGGTTTTTTAAAAGTGATGTGGGTACGGGGTGCCTTGAGATGCAAGTGGTCCGGGATGAATGCTCTGAGGAAAAACATTTGGGCAGAGGCCTGCAACATGAGAAGAAATCATCCAGTGCCGCAGAGAAAGGGAATGACATGTGCAAAGGCCCTGGGGTGGGAAGATAGGCTGGGTGTGCTTGTGCTTGAGACAGGGTGGTGTGGAAGGAGGACCAGGGAGGCAATGAGGCTGAGGATGTTGGTGGGGACCACGCAGGTCCTGGTAGGGAGTTGGGGATTTAGTCTTAGTGCAATAGATGCAATAGGTGGCTGCCCACAACCCCAGGGATGCCACTGGGTGAGAGGGAGTTCCTCCTTCATTTGCTTATTCGACAAATATGTATTGAGCCCCTCTCATATCCTGGACTACTTGGGAAAGGTGATGGTGCAGAGAGAGCTTCCAGTGCTTTGGGAACAGCCACTAGGTAGTTGGAGAACATTCTGCTATGAAGAGGGGCAGGGACTTGCCCTGATTATAGTTTCAGGGTCTAACAGTCAGGGTGGGCTGGGTTCTATTGCAGCAACAAACAAGCCCAACATCTCATGTCTGCACACAGAAAAATGCATTTTTCAGTCAGTTACATGATGTGCCTTCATGGGCCAGCCCATCAGTCATCCAGGGGAAGGGGATGGGGCTTCTACCCTGAAGCTGCAAGTGTTCCTTCTGCTCACATTTCATTTGCCAAGCAAGTCACATGGCTACACCTAACTTCAAAGGGACTAGGGACATGCCCAGAATGAAAGGGAGAAGCAGGTGTTTAGGAATAGCTGCAAAGACAGCCACAGGGGCAGAAGGAAGCTGGCAGTCTATACAGCTGTCCCCCCAGTGTTTGGCTGGGAATGCGCCATAGGGACTAGCAGTAATGCTTCGGTCTGGCACTGAACAGATTCCAGAACAGCAAGGCTTTCTGCCCCCAAGTGGCCGAAGTGGGCAGTTAGGTGAGCTAAATGAACATTAGTGGGAAGGAGAATGGCCTGGGACTGGGACCCTGGGGAGGGACACCAGCATGTCCACAGCAGGCAGCTAAAGTGATGAGGGGCCTGGAGACCCCAACCGCTGGGGAGCTGGGGCTGCTAGACTCAACTAACAGCCTAAGTAGAAAGTAGTGAAATCTACTCACTGTCCTCCATCTCTGAGGGCCAGTCCTGGGGCAGGAAGAGCTGATGGGGTCCTAGGGCCAGGAGAGCAGAGCTGGGTCCCCAGGAGGGGTGGGAGCATGGCAGAGATCAGCAGTAAGGACACAAAAATGGGGAGGGCTGCTTGACGGGTGATGAGCTCCCTGTCTTGCAGGGCATGCAAGTAGAGCAGCAGGTGCCCAACATCTAGGGAAGCTGTAGAGGAACTTCCTGGGATCCAGGGGCCCTTCCTTTCTCCCAGAGTCTACTTTCTAGCGAGAATGGTGGGGGAGAGCCAAATCAGAGAGGGAGCATGTGTTTGGAGAAAGCAGGTAGTGGGAAGGGCAGTAAAACTAGGGCCACTGGGGGGGAAATGAGGAATCACCTTAGCCGTCTCCACCAGTTCTTTACCTCTCCCCAGCTTGGGGGCCACCCCTCCAACTCAGTGACTGTGGCTCACCTCTGTCTGTGGCCAGGCCCTCTGAGCTTCCCGTTATGGAAAATGCCCCTAAGAGACCCTAAGGCGTGTTGCAGGAATGAGCAGAAGACAGGCTGCTCACATCATCCCTTCTAACACCATGGGGCATGGCCTCAGCATGTTTCAGTCTTGCCCTGAGTGCCTTAGGGATGTCAGCGGCTCTGCATAAAGTCAGGCCACGGTGCTATCCAAGGGCTGTGATGTATGGCCAGCAGCAGGCAGTCAGTAGAGCTTGGTGAGTTTATTATTTCTCTCTTCAGCCCTCAGTTCAGAACACAGGGGTACAACCCTGAATGCCAGGAGGAGGAATCAGCCAGTTATCCGTGGTCAGACCCGTAGGCTACAGAGAGATAACTTTGTTTGGTTTGTACAGGGGTCCCTGGAGAAATCAGAAAAAACAGCCGTTCTGAATTCAGACCACTGAGTGGCCTGGCTGGCCATAGTATCGCCACTTTCTACTGCCCCAAGGGAAGCCCTGTGCTTGGCTGGGCTGGTGTTCTATCTGAGACCAGGAGAGACACAAAAAGGCTACAGCCATAGGGGAGGGAGCAAGTTTCTGTGGAACTAAGGAAACTACAGAGACCCTGTTGTACAGTGTGTCTTGGTCACCTCCATCTGTAGACCCCGGAAGCACTTGGCTTCATTACCTCACTCTCAGCTCTGAATCCCACAGTTCAGGGCTGCAGTCACAGCAGAACAGCTCTGCCTCCACCCAGATGTTCCTGCTGAAGCCCCCGGCATCACCTTCAGGGTGTCTTGAGCTGTGGCACCTCCACAGTGGAGACCCATCCATCATAGAGCCCATCAACGGCCCAGCGCCACCCGGAAGGGGCCAACGCCGATGTCAACTAGGGCCACTCTGAAAGCCGCCAGGGCGCGGCCCCAAGGGCAAGATGGATGGGCGGAACCAGCCACTTTAAGGCTGTGTTTATGGGACACCCAAACAGCTGGTCAATCCCCCGGGACCATCACTCACCCAGCTACCAGGGGTCCCTGACAGGTTTGGAGATTGCGTTGCTGCCTTAACTCCAGCAGCACTTAGAGTCTTAGCCTATCAGGCTGAGGGGTCCTGTCCCAGCCACCGGCGCTTGACAGATGAGGCACCTGAGTCCCAGCAAGGAGGGCACGTGGCTGCCAGGATCACCCAGGCTGTGAGCAGAAGATGGGCTTGAACCTGGTCCCCCCTCCAGCCAGGGCTCCGAGGGCCCTCCAGTCTCCTGTGCACACACACAGGCCTTGGCTTGTCTCTGGCACTTTTAGTAATGGAGGGCTTGTCCACCTGGATGTACGAGCTCTCTCTAGAGACATACCTGATTTTTGGTTTACTTATGTTCTCATGTTCTACTCAGGGGAGCCCCGAGAGGAGCTGCACTTTTACTTCCTTGAGGAAATGACCTCCCCTCCCTCCCTCCATCCATCCATCCCTTTCTTCCTTCCTTCCTTCCTTCCCTCTTTCCCTTTCTTCCCTCTTTCTCTTCTTTCCCTTTTCCTACCTTCCTTCCTTCCCTTTCTTCCCTCTTTCCCTTCTTTCCCTTTTCCTTCCTTCCTCCTTCCCTCTTTCCTTCTTTCCTTCCCTCTTTCCCTTCCTTCCTTCCTTTTCTCTTCCTTCCCTCTTTTCCTTTCTTTCCTTCCTTCCTTCCTTCATTCTTTCTCTTCCTTACTTTCCTTCCTTCCTTCTTTCCCTCCCCTTCCTTCCTTCCTCCCTCCCTCTTTCCCTTCCTTCCTTCCTCCCTCCCTCTTTCCCTTCCTTCCTT
>NW_026652285.1:66222822-66242208 GCF_009828535.3 Hylobates moloch | reverse complement strand
CCTCCCTTCCTTCCTTCCTTGCTTCCTTCCTTCCTTCCCTCTTTCCCTCCTTCCCTTCACTCCTTCCCCCTCCCTCCCTCCTTCCTTTTGGCAGATGAGGCTGTTGATGTAGGAAACAGAGGGCATAAAATATCCAGCCCAAAGTCACTACCTGCACCTCAAACAGCCCAAAGAAGTCAGTAGATTGGGGTTTCTGAGGAAGAAAGAATCTGGTGAGTAAGGAGGTCACCCCACTTCATAGCAAAGCTTGTTTTTTCCTGGGGAGGAGGGCAGGAGGGTTAAGGGAAGAACACAGGCTCACCTCACTCTGTCCCTTTGATTCTACCTCCTCCTCACAAGTCTCCATGTCCCCATCTGTGAAGTGGGATCACTAACATATATAGGGCTGGGTGAGCGGGGAATGAAATGATGGGTGTACCATTGATTTCCTTATGATGAGACACCTTCCAAAACCAACAAGTATTGTTACTAATAAAAACAACATGAGCCAGACACCACAACTGTTTCTCATAAAGTGCCATTTTAAGGTAGTCAGCTTTAGAAAGAAATTTGTTACAAAAAACAATATACAAACCC
Source organism: Hylobates moloch (assembly GCF_009828535.3). Classification (NCBI taxonomy): domain Eukaryota; kingdom Metazoa; phylum Chordata; class Mammalia; order Primates; family Hylobatidae; genus Hylobates; species Hylobates moloch. Next base: position 66,241,632 of record NW_026652285.1, on the reverse strand, counting down.
ACCATATGCAAAAATTATCTCAAAATGGATCAAAGACCTAAATGTAGGAGATAAAACTACAAAGCTCTTAGAAGAAAACTAGAAGTAAATCTTTGTGTCCTTGGATTCTTAGATATGACACCAGAAACATAAGCAACAAAAGAAAAAGCAGATACATTGGACTTCATCAAAATTAAAAACTTTTGTGCCTCAAAGAACACCATCAGGAAGGTAAAAAGAGAACTCACAGAGTGGGAAAAAATATTTGCAAGCTATATGTCTGATAAAGGTCTTTTGTCCAGAATATAAGAAGAACTCAACAGTAAAGACAAATTTTCTTCAGTGGGCAAAGCATCTGAATAAATATTTATTCAAAAGTTTTTCCCAATATTGGCAATACAAATGCCAAGAAGCACATGAAAAGATGCTCAATACCACTGTGCAAATGAAGTCCACACCGAGATACCACTTCATACCCACGAAGGTGGCTAACATCAAAAGGACAGATGATAACGAGCATCGGTGAGGATGCAGATAAGGTGAAACCCTCATATATTGCTAATGGGAACACAAAATGGTGCGGCTACTATGGAAAACAGTTTAGCACTTCCTCAAAATGTTAAAAAGAGTTACCGTATGACCTCAATCCACTTCTAGGTGCACGCCCAGGAGAAATGAAAACATCCACATAAAAATGCATACATATGTTTATTGCAGCATTCTTCACAATAGCCAACGGCTGAAAACAATCCAAGAGTTAACCAACAGATGACTGGATAAGGAAAATGTGGCAGATGCATACAATGGAATATTATTTGCCCACAAAAAGGAATGAAGCACTGATTCATGCTGCAATGTCAATGGACCTTAAAACGTCATATTAAGTGAAGGAAGCCAGGCACGAAAGGACAAATAGCATATGATTCATGTATACAAAATGTCCAGAATAGGCAAATCCATAGAGGCAGAAAGGAGATTGGGGGTTGTCAGGGGCTTTGCGGGCACAGGGTGTGAATTAGGAGTGACTGCTAATGGGCATGGGCTTTCCTTTTAGGGGGATAAAATGCTCTGGAATTAATGATGATGACTGCACAACTCTGAATACTAAAGCCATTGAATCGTACACTTTAAAACAGTGAATTTTATGTTATGGGAATTATATCTCAATAAAGCTATTATATCTATTAAAAAGTAGTTATCTAAGCTGGCGCTAGGTAGTGCCTCAAAGCCATTTTTGAGAATTCCTGCTTTTTTCATTCTGGCTGCAAGTTGCTGTCAGGTGGGTGAGGGCTGCAGGATTTTATAGGCGAGTAGGGATTCCTCCACCATTTGGTTCCAAACCCCCTTTAAAACCCTGCAATCTTTGGGAATAATTAATGACTACTTGGAATTTTTTAACAGACAGACCAGCCCAAGTGTGGTTAATAAATAAAGGGAAAAATTGTCCATCAGAACCTACAATGATAAGTGAGTTTAGTGTGCTTCAATATTTGCAATGGAGACATTAAAAACATTGGAAGCAGCCCTCCCAAATGCTCATAGTCCTCGGCAAAGTAATCCCCCTCTTGAGAATATTTGTCTTATCATAATTACTTGAAAAGCAAAAAGCTGTGTGCATGTGGTGACCTATCTTAGGGCTGGAGGAACAACAGACCCTTCCCATGTCACAAATCAGAGCACCGAGGTGTAGAGAGGTCGTGGCCGGCTTGGGAACGTCCAGTGGGTAAGTGGCATGGCTGGGGATGGCCATGGTGTCATAACCCTTTCTGAGCTATGTCCACCTCTTCATGTCAAACAAGCTTCACAGAAATTAGAGGAAGCCTAAATCCCAGGGGGTGTGGCAAAGTCAAGGGTGGCCCACAGATTAGGCAGAAGAGCATGAAAACTTTGAAAAGGCAGGATGGGAAAGCTTTACAGCAGAGGAAAATGCCCATGGTGGACTTGAGTGGGATGGACGTTACGCGTGTGTTGGCCTCTCACAGCATACCTGAGGCCAGCAGGGGCTGGAGAATGCGGCTCAGCCCACAGAGGGAGTCACGGAAAGCCCTCGTGTGTTTAGAATACGGGGCATTTCAGGCAGAGAACTGGTTGCACATCCTAGAGGAAGGTGGGCTGCACTTAGTGCCAGCAGGAAGCTCTGCCACCAAAGCTGGAGGATGGAGAGCAGTGGCACCACTGGTTCAAATCATTCAGTGCACCTGCAGGGTGCTTGGGCCATGCACATCTCTGGGCACAGATAAGAAGGAGGGACACCCGCCGGCTTCTCTCCTCCACCTCCATCTCCCACAGGGAAGGGAGGTGAGGAAGGGCTCGAAGGACAATGGGCCAGTAGAAAGGGGAAGTGGCAGGGCCTAGAGGAGAGGAGCGTGCCCCTTCTGCTGGGCCACTGTGCAAATCAGGGTCCCAAACTGGGTTTGGATGCAGATTGATGGAGCTAGGGAGGTCAGGGTGACTGACCACTGTCTATGTCTCATGTCACAAGCCCCTGCAGGCTCTGCCACACCCTCCACTATGATTCACCCCTTTTCTCTTCCATGGATTTCTTTATTTTCCTTAAATGAATATACTTCAAAGGAGCCTTTTTACCACTACTATAAAACCCAACAGAACTTGCCATAAACTGAAGCATAGCCAGGAAAGTGAAGACAACAGGAAGCAACGGATGAGATTAAATTCTAGCATTGCAGAGCTTGGAGTCTGAGAGATTGGCTGCTGCGGGCTTGCTCTCAGAGGTACCCAGAGGGTTGGCAGGGGTGCTGCCCCCTCCACAGGGCCCACACTGTTAGGACGCCCTGTGTCTGTGCACTCTGAGCTGATGGGCAATGCCATGGGCATGAGTTCTCTACTCTAGGAAGCACCAAGGTCAGGGAAACCAGAGAGAGAGGGAAGGGGACCCACTCAGGGCTGCAAGCCAGGTGCTGCCAGTGCTAGGACCCAACTGGGCCCTCCATGTCCCCTCATGAGCTTGAAACACTTCTTTTGTGGGTGTGGCTGCTTGCTCTGCTCCTCTGCTCCCCTTCCTGAGAACATCCACATCCCACTGGAGAATGAAGAATCCCCCAGTGCTGCGGAGCACAGCTCTTCCTGCCTCCATGCAGGGCATTTTGTTTGGAGCCATCCTTTGTGTGACTCTGCAGGTGGGGGTGGGGGCTTGAAGCAAGAGATTGTAGCCTAGTGTCACTGGGAGTCAAAAGCCTTTCCTGAAAGCATCCTGCAGCTGTCAGAGGGCCGGCCTCGACAGGCGGCTGGTACATTAGTGGAGGCAGGTGATTTGTATTGCTGGCTGCTGCTTGTGTAAACAGAGGGCTTAGGGAGCTCAAGGGGGGCGAGAAGGTGGGGGTTGTACCCTGTGCACCTGAGCTGGGAGGGCTTGGCCCGGCAGCTGCCCCAGTCACTGGGTGTCTTCCCTCAGCACATACCAGGGTCTGTCTGTGCTCTGCCCACATCAGCACTTGGGCACAGTGACGAGGCCAGGTGCTCTATCAGGGTGTGTGGCTGCACGCTGAGAGAGAGCCAGGTAGAAATATATGACCAGTTCAACCACACCTATGCCCCTGTCAGCACCTGGGATAGAGACTCCGAGCCTGTGGGGATACCCTGCAGGGCCCTAATGCCCCAAATCCTCTCCCACCTCCTGGCCTGGACACCCTGCAGAGATCTCTGCACCAAATTGGTGTCCAGTTCATTTCAGCTCAGCTGGGCTTCACGTGGCAGCTTCTCTGTCCTCCCCCGATCCAAGGAGGGGCTCAGATGCCTCCTCCAGGGTCTCTCATCAGCCCGTGCCCCCACTCCCAGCACTCACAGCGGGGCTTCATGATGGTCTGTTTACAAGTCTGTCTTCCGCACCAGACTGAGCGGTTCTTGAGGGATTTTAATGACCTCCACCTCCCACCGTCAGCACTAATCAGTGTTTCTTGAATGAATGGATAAAGGAATGAATGAATTCTTGAACACGTACCATTTGCCAGGCTCTGTGTGGAGGCTGCAAACAAGACAGAGAACTGTATGTTGGATGGCAAAGTGGTGGTTGATGGGGTGCAAGATTCTGGGAGACATGTTGAGATGGGGTGGGGGCTTCCTGAGCAAGGAGCTTAGAACAAAGACCTGAGGAGGTGAAGAAAGGAGCTATGTGAATGGACATCTGGGGAAGAGTGCTCCAGGGAATAGCACGTGCAAAGGCCCTGGGGCAAGATCAGCCTGGAGGATTCAAGGAACAGTGAGAAGGCTAGCTAACATGACCAGAGTCCAGTGAGGGAGGGAGGAAAGCAAGGTTCAATTCTCGCCCTGGAAAAGCTCCTGGCTTAGTGGGCTGATCCGGTTCCATCCATTCCATCTCATAGGAAATGTGGTTTTAGTTGGTTTCACCTGTAATTTGCTAGCCCTGGATAGGAGCCATAGTAATGATAATGAACTTCATTAATCCTAGTCCGTCAGATCTGTGACTGCTTTCCTCAGAGCTGTGAAGTGTTTTGTTTCTTCTCCAACCACAATTACATGTGTGAAAAATGTCTGGAGAATCTGCTGGGGCCACCTGTTTCCTGGAACCTGCCCTCCCTGGGTTCCTGGGTTCCTCTCTGGGCTCCTGGGTTCCTCCCTGGACTCCTGGGCTCCAGGCCATCAGCACTCAAGAGAACTCTTCTCAAACTTCAGCCCCAATGGGCTGGGCCCCTGAGAAGAACCAGCGGGAGGCTCCTACCACCTTCAGCAATGTTTCCCCAGGGGAGTGGTCCCCAGAACGCGGTCCCATGAGATGCTCTTGGAGAAAATGGAGAAAAAGAGTCAGATACCTTTAGGAAATGCCTGGCGGTAAGCCTCACAGGTTCTGATGGGTCCTGCCCAGAAGCCTGTCCAGCCCACCCCCACAGCCAGCCCCACGTCCTCGCCCCACTCTCACTGGAAGGGCAAGAGAGCCAGACCCTCACTTTAATTTCCAGTCAAGGAGGGTGGGAGAGGGGCAGGCAGTTCTGGCCAGTGAGACAATGTAGAAAAAAACTCCCTGTGAAGGAGGTGTCTGAAAGAGATTCATCCTGCCTAAGGAGATGAAAGAGGCTGCTCCAGGTGCCACCTCCAGCCTCAGATACACACACTCCATGTCCTTGCCTTCGGCTGTGGTCCTGTGTACATGTGATGTCTGGAGCTGTGGCAGCCACCTCATGCGCATAAGTGAAAGGCTAGGAATACTTCAGAATTCCTGGCCTGGCAGCCTTACGGGGAGAACAGCTGCATCCCCCAATGCTGTATGAATCCCGGCTCTGGCTTGTGTCACAGGAGTCTGACCCATGTCACCTCCCCAGGAAGCCCTCCTGGGCCACCTGAGCCAGAGTTCTTGACCTCTTGGTCCATGACTTGTGTGACTTTCTTCAACTCACTCTCTCTTTAAAAGGATTGTTTTCTGTCTAGATGTCTCCTTTTGGCTTTCCTCTTCGGCATATCAGTTCAGGGGCTCAGAGCTTGCGCTTGTTTTGCTCACGTGTACTTCTGCTACTTGGAGCAGGGCCTGGCACAGAGCAGGTGCCCAAATATTTGTTTAGTAAATGAGTGAGTACTCTGCCTGCAAGAGTGTGCACTGGGTGGGACCATCACTAGGTGGCTCTCCCCCTTCCTCTGTTTCTTTTGGAGTTGGGAAGGGAGATCTGTGAGCTGAGCACAGTGACTCCCTGGAGGCTGCAAGCCCACAAGTGGTGGGAGGGAAAGGGGAGAAGTTTGTGGACCCCTCAGCCTGCCCACCTGCCCAGTCAGAACCAGCACCCACTTCCTGATGAATTTTCTGACATCCTGTTACCACATAATACCTCAACTGCAATTGAGGAAGGCAAAGGAAATTAACACTTAATCTTTTAAAAGGTGCATTTCAAGGCTGGGCGCGGTGACTCACGCCTGTAATCCCAACACTTTGGGAGGCCGAGGCAGGCAGATCACAAAGTCAGGAGTTCCAGACCAGTATGGTGAAACCCCCTCTCTACTAAAAATATAAAAATTAGCCGGGTGTGGTGGCAGGCGCCTGTAGCCCCAGCTCCTTGGGAGGTTGAGGCAGGAGAATCTCTTGAACCCGGGAGGCAGAGGTTGCAGGTTGCAATGAGTCGAGATCGCGCCACTGCACTCCAGCATGGGCGACAGAGCGAGACTCCATCTCAAAGAAAAAAAAAAGTTGCATTTCAATAGACAAGTGTCAAGGCATGGAGACACTAGACGACGTCAGGTGGCCCTCAGACGCCTGCACAATGACGCAAGTAGAAGTCGGAATTAAAGGAAGTCAGAGGCGCAACCGCGTCCCGCCAACATATTTTCCAGGCATGTGCAACCTGGGAACTGCGGCTGGTGACAACAACGGCGCATCTGTGCGGGCGTTGCGCAGTGCCAGGCACGCTGCTGTTTCCCAGGAGACCCAGCAGCGCTTTACGAAGTAGGGAGTGACTGTCCCATGTCTCCCACGCATTGCCTTCTTGGAAAAGTCAGAGTACATGAGAACCATGGAAAAACCACTCATGTTTTTGTATAAAACAGTGTATAAACAGGAGTGCAGGCATGGATACTGACCCTCTCCACGTGTACTCTCCCCAAGTCGGTGTATGTGGGACCCTGTCTAGGGGAGGACGCTGAGCTGGCCCCAGCATTGGGAGCCCTGCACCTTCAATGTCGCAGCCCCTCTCAAACGGCCGCCGCTGGTCTCCAGCTTGCCCCTGCTCTGGACCCCCCAGACCTGTCTCCCCTCGGCCCTTTCTTGCAGCAGTCCCGCCCCTACTGGGGTGCTGGATCCTAGTCCCCCAACTCCCAGGAGACAGGCCAGGCCTACCTGGGCCCAAGGCCAGGAGCCCCTGGTGTCAGGCTGCGTGAACCCCCCTGCTGGGGCTGGGCACTGGCGGAGCAGGCCTCTGGCGCCCCCCAAGCTAGGCCTCCCCGAGGCGCACCCTGGCCTGCTCAGCACAGTCAGGGGCTCGGCAGGCGGTGATGGATGGGTGGAGGAGGCTCCGTCCCGCCGGCCTTGCAGACATTCCTCCCTGCAGATAAACGCGGAGGCGGCGGACGCCCCTGCAGGGCCAGCGGAGGGGTGCTCCTGAGAGGCAGGAGATGAGGGGCCTCTGTATATAATAAAGGTGAACGAGTGTCATCCAGACATTTTTATGCTCTTTCGGAGGCCCCAACTGCCGTGAGGCCGGAAGGAAGGACCCAGGGCTCTTAGCGAGTGGTTGGAAAAGTGGCTGCTTTGAGGAAGCCAGAGAAGAGCTCGGGAATGGAGGCACAGCCTGGGGCCCCCTCTGCAACCTGAGTCAGCTCCAACCCCTCCTCTGCAGGAATTCTGGAGACGCCTGCAGGTGCCGTTGGCGGCTTGCTGGGGCACTCTGAGCCGGTGTCTGTGTACATTTAGCCAGCGGGACCAGGTCAGTGGCTGTTCCAGCCCAGCTCCCCATGTGGGCGCCTCAGGCTGCCCCTAGCAGGGCTGTGGGCCAATTGCCTGAGCCAGGTTTGAGGATCGCCCAGCTTGTCACAGCGTCACGGTGCCGAGCATCTTCCCGTAACACACATGCTCAGAGGCCTGGGCCTGATCTGCCTGTGACTCGAGGCCCATTCTGGTACGGTGTAGGGGTCGGTGAGACCCCCTTACAACGGGGCTGGCACTCAGTGGCTTCTCACTAACATTTTAGCTCTCTCTCCTTCATTGCCCTCTCCCTCCCTCTCTCCCAGGTCTGCAGTGGATGGGGAATGGAGTCTCACACATGAGAACCCGAGGCTCAGGCCACCTGAGGCCACAAGTAGGGAGAGGACCGCAGAGCTGGGGCTGAGGACTCTCACCAGCAAAGGCCCCAGCCATCTGAGTGTCCAGGCCAAGAGATTCGTTCATCCTCACAGGCCTGGTGCCCTCTCTTCAGCCGGCACCCAGGTCCGTTCAGCCCACCCACCGCCTTGGTGTCGGGATCCTCTCAGTCCATCAGCCTGTTACCCTACAGCTCTGGGGCAGCCCCCAAATGTAAGGGTAAGTAATGTGCAACGAACCCCAGGGGCGGGGGTTGAATGGACCCATGGAGAGGAGGGGCCTCAAGCCTGGAGCTGCTGGAGGCAAGGGTCCTACAGGAAGATCCTGAGGCCCCATGATAGGCTGGGGGACCCAACATGCCCTCAAGGCAACCCCGCAACACCGGCATTATTATTCTCATTTTATAGAGGAGTAAACTGAGGGACAAGAAGTGAACAGCTCTGCTCAAGATGTCAAAAGGGCAGGGTTTTGGATTCAAAACTGTGTGCATCTGCCTTGAAATCTAGAATTCTTTGCACCACCCCACACAGCATGATCCCTCAGCCGACAGACATTAAGTGCCTGCTAAATGAATGAAAAAAGAAGCTCCTCTTGGAAAAGGAAATTGGAAATGGTCTAGCATTTGATCAATAGCACAGAGCTGACCCAATGCCAGGCAAGGGCCTATATAGAACTTAGAGTTTTCCAGAAAAGCAGCTGAAGGGATATTTGTTATGAGCCACGCAGGAGTGGAAGAAACAGCATATTCTTCAGCTTTTTAGTACCGTCCTAATCCTGATGGCGAGCCCCATCCCACTGGGCCAGATCAGTATTGGGATCCTGATCTTCAGGGGTCCCCAGCAATGGGCCCTGATCCTCTAGGGACCCCTGAGAAGCCAATGGTTTCAGCTCCTTGCCGTCCCAAAGCAACCCGACTATGTAAGTGGGAGCAGCTGGGGCTCCTGGCTCCTTCAGAGGAGGACTGAGAGGGCCCCAATCCTCTATAAACTCTGCTGCCTTATCCTCTCCTTGTCCCCAAAAGCCTGAGCTTGTAGAAGGCCTGTGGGATGTGGCTGTGAGGTGGAGATTGAGCCTTTCCCAAGGATATTGTAGCTGGAAACTGCTGCACCTGCAGCAAAACCCACCCCCCCGACCCCGACTTCTCAGCCCAAACCCCACCTCCCACCCCGACTTCTCAGCCAACCCCCACCCCCCAACCCCGACTTCTCAGCCCAAACCCCACCCCCCACCCCGACTTCTCAGCCCAAACCCTATCCCCCTACCCCGACTTCTCAGCCCACAGCCAATCGCTCCCTCTGTCCTTTAACAGTGGAGTTGGGTTCGTACCAGGCAGGTCACAAAGCCATCACCATGGTCCTTTCTTAGAAAGTCCTTGATGCTGAGAGCTCTGCTGCTTGGAGATAACAAATGGTGGTGGGTTCGTGTTAGGGCCATTTGGGTCTGTCCTTGATGACACAGAGTGAGCAGCCCTGGGGAGGCTTCTCTGTAACTTTTAAAAAGTGATAGGCCCATGAAATCCCGTGACTAGGAGCTCCTGGGCCCGCTGGCCCTAAAAGCCTTCAGAGGGGAGGGTCAACAGATTGAGGCTGTGTTCATGCCCTGTGTCCTCACAGTGAGGTCCTGGCCAAGTGGCCTTGGCAACAGCAGAGCCCCATGCTGTTCACTAGATGCCTTTACATCAAAGCAGGTGTCTTTGACTGTCAGGAGCCATCCAAGCCTCAGCTGAAGAGGCAATGTCTTGTTTATTTTAAATTTTGGATCGATAATGCAGTACCTGGTTCAAAATGTGAAAAATACCAAATGGCAAACAGTGAACAATCTCCATCCCATGCCCTGGTCCAGCCACCTTCTGTGGCCGTGGGGCAGTTGCTGTACCTCTGGGCTTTAGTTTCTTAGTCTCTGAGATGAATTGGGCCCGTCCCTCACACTCAGTCGAGAGGAACCCATGGACACCGCACTGAAGCCCCCAGCACTGGAGCCTCCAGCACAGGCCAGCAGGGCCTCTGCGAGCACTGGGGACAGGACGCTGGGCTCCAAGCAGCCATCACCACCCACCCGCCTGCGGCCACGGGTCAGGTTTCCATCCGCCGTCATTAGGCAGATGTCAAACTGGAAGGGGCAGCAGTAATTTGGACAATTACGGCCGCTATTATTGCTTCCTCTTCTTAAACGGGGGCCAAATTACTCACTTAAACACAACCACCAGTCACTCCCCACAGGCAGAGGGGACGATGGATGGGGGAGGGGACACATGGGAGGGAAAGGGACAGCTGGCAGAGGAGGATTCAGAACTCCAGCAGCCCATCTGTCTGTGACTGTCCTGTTTGAGTGCCTACTGTGTGACATCAGCATGTCTGTCCGCACTGCCTGGGACTTGGTGGTATCATTGGCAGGGGAGGTGGAGACTGGTGCCCTGGGGGAGGGGGTGGCCAGGCTGCCCTGCTGGTCACTGCAGGACCAGGCTGGAAGCAGGTTAGGGTTCCAAGTCTAGAGTGGCATTGCCCCCTCTGAAACCTGTACATGGTGTGAGCTGAGCATCTGCTCAGGGCAGACTTAGGAGGGGCCAGGAAGCCTTAGGCTGGCCCAGGATGCCCACTGCCCAGGAGGAGATAAACCTGCAGCTGAGGCTCATTCCTCAGGGACCAGACAGGCCAAGGCGGCTCTTCTGTGGATGTAGGCAGGCAGACCTGGGCACCCAGCACCCTGGCTGAGTGACAAATGGGGACAAGGGCCGTAATGGGCACCATGCAGGGAGGGAAGGTAAGTCCAGGCCTATTCCACTTCTTAGAGCTAATCACAGCCACACCCGAAAGTATAGACAAAAGTCACTCTAATGACAGGAAGCACTTATGTAGCACCTGCTATGTGTCCAGCACTCTGTTTACATATAGTAGCTAATTGAATCTTCAGAACAAAGCTTTGAGGTAGGCATTCTTATCACCCTCATTTTACAGAGGAGGCTGAGGTACAGAGACCCTAATTAACTTACCAGGGGTCACACAGCACATCAGCAGAGAGCTGACCCCCTTCCTAGAGCCATAGCACTGAGCACCTTAACCTGCTGAGTTGCAGGCTGCTATGAAGCAGAAGAAAACCTTGAAAGATATTTCCTTTTTAAAATTTTTAAATATATTTATTTCTTCTAAAAAAAATAATGGGATACATGTGCAGAATGTGCAGGTTTGTTACCCAGGTATACATGTGCCATGGTGCTTTGCTGCACCTATTTATTGGTCCATCCTCTAAGTTTCCTCCCCTCACCCCCTACTCCCCCAACAGGCCCTGATGTGTGTTGTTCTCCTGTCTGTGTCCATGTGTTCTTTTTCTTTTTTTTTTTTTTTGAGGCGGAGTCTTGCTCTGTCACCCAGGCTGGAGTGCAGTGGCGCGATCTCGGCTCACTGCAGGCTCTGCCTCCCAGGTTCACGCCATTCTCCCGCCTCAGCCTCCCAAGTATTCAACTCCCACTTATGAGTGAGAAAAGGCAGTGTTTGATTTTCTGTTCCTGTGTTAGTTTTCTGAGGATGATGGCTTCCAGCTTCATCCATGTCCCTGCAAAGGACATGATCTCATTCCTTTTTATGGCTGCATAGTATTCCATGGTATATATGTGCCACATTTTCTTTATCCAGTCTATCATTGATGGGGGTTTGGGTTGGTTCCATGTCTTTGCTATTGTAAATAGTGCTACAGTAAACATACATGTGCATGTGTCTTTATAGTACAATGATTTATATTCCTTTGGGTGTATACCCACTCACGGGATTTCTGGGCCAAATAGTATTTCTGGTTCTAGATCCTTGAGGAATCGCCATACTGTTTTCCACAATGGTTGAACCAATTTACGTTCCCACCAACAGTGTAAAAGCATTCCTATTTCTCCCTAGCCCAGCCAGCATCTATTGTTTCCTAACTTTTTAATAATCACCATTCTGACTGAGATGAGATGGTATCTCATTGTGGTCTTGATTTGCATTTCTCTGATGATCAGTGATGTTGAGCTCTTTTTAATGCTTGTTGGAGGCAATGTTTAATGGAGGCAAAGTGGAGGTCCCTGAGCTTCCAGGCCTGCATAAATGTCTTCCTTTGAGAAGTGTCTGTTCATACCCTTTGCCCACTTTTTGATGGGTTTTTTTTTTTCTTGTAAATATGTTTAAGTTCTTGTAAATTCTGAATATTAGGCCTTTGTCAGATGGGTACATTGCAAAACTTTTCTCCCATTCTGTAGGTTGCCTGCTCACTCTGATGATACTTTCTTTCTTTAGTTTAGTTAGATCCCATTTGTCAATTTTGGCTATTGTTGCGGTTGCTTTTGGCATTTTTGTCATGAAGTCTTTGCACATGCCTATGTCCCAAATGGTATTGCCTAGGTTTATAGGTTTTCTTCTAGGGTGTTTTATGGTTTGAGGTTTTACATTTAAATCTTTAATCCATCTTGAGTTAATTTTTGTATAAGGTGTAAGGAAGGGGTCCAGTTTCAGTTTTCTGCAAATGGCTAGCCAGTTTTCCCAGCACAATTTACTGAATGGGAGATCCTTTCCCCATTGCTTGTTTTTATCAGGTTTGTCAAAGATCAGATGGTTGTAGATGTGTGGTGTTATTTCTAAGGCCTCCATTCTGTTCCGTTGGTCTTTATATCTGTTTTGGTACCAGTACTGTGCTGTTTTGGTTACTGTAGACTTGTAGTATAGTTTGAAGTTAGGTAGCGTGATGCCTCCAGCTTTGTTGTTTTTGCTTAGGATTGTCTTGGCTATATGGGGTCTTCTTTGATTCCACATGAAATTTAAAATGGTTTTTTCTAATTCTGTGAAGAATGTCAGTGGTAGCTTGATGGGCAGTATGGCCATTTTCTTTCTTTATTAAAAAATTATTTTTATTATATTTTAAGTTCTGGAATACATGTGCAGAATGCACAGGTTTTTTACATAGATACACACGTGCCATGCTGGTTTGCTACACCCATCAACCCATCATCTACATTAGGTATTTCTCCTAATGCTATCCCTCCCCTACCCCCCCACCCCCTGACAGGTCCCAGGGTGTGATGTTCCTCTCCCTGTGTCCATGTGTTCTCATTGTTCAACTCCCACTTAGGAGTGAGAACGTGTGGTGTTTGGTTTTCTGTTCTTGTGTTAGTTTGCCAAGAATGATGGTTTCCAGCTTCATCCATGTCCCTGCAAAGGACATGAACTCATTCATTTTAATGGCTGCATAGTATTCCATGGTGCATATGTGCCATATTTTCTTTATCCAGTCTGTCATTGATGGGCATTTGTGTTGGTTCCAAGTCTTTGCTATTGTGAGCAGTGCCACAGTAAACATATGTTTGCATGTGTCTTTATAGTAGAAGGATTTATAATCCTTTGGGTACATACAGAGTAATGGGATTGCTGGGTCAAATGATATTTCTGGTTCTAGATCCTTGAGGAATCACCACACTGTCTTCCACCATGGTTGAACTAATTTACACTCCCACCAACAGTGTAAAAGCATTCCTATTTCTCCACAGCCTCTCCAGCATCTGTTGTTTTCTGACTTTTTAATGATTGCCATTCTAACTGGTGTGAGATGGTATCTCATTGTGGTTTTGATTTGCATTTCTCTAATGACCAGTGATGATGAGCTTTTTTTCATATGTTTGTTGGCCGTGTAAATGTCTTCTTTTGAGAAGTGTCTGTTCATATCCTTTGCCCACTTTTTGATGGGGCTGTTTGTTTTTTTCTTGTAAATCTGTTTAAGTTCTTTGTAGATTCTGGATATTAGCCCTTTGTCAGATGGATAGATTGCAAAAATTTTCTCCCATTCTGTAGGTTGCCTGTTCACTCTGATGATAGTTTCTTTTGCTGTGCAGAGTCTCTTTAGTTTAATTAGATCCCACTTGTCAATTCTGGCTTTTGTTGTTATTGCTTTTGGTGTTTTAGTCATGAAGTCTTTGCCCATGCCTATGTCCTGAGTGGTATTGCCCAGGTTTTCTTCTAGGGTTTTTATTGTTTTAGGTCTTACATTTAAGTCTTCAATCCATCTTGAGTTAATTTTTGTATAAGGTGTAAGGAAGGGGTCCAGTTTCAGTTTTCTGCAAATGGCTAGCCAGTTTTCCCAGCACCATTTATTAAATAGGGAATCCTTTCCTCATTGCTTGTTTTTGTCAGGTTTGTCAAAGATCAGATGATTGTAGGTGTGTGGTGTTATTTCTGAGGCCTCTGTTCTGTTCCGTTGGTCTATATATCTGTTTTGGTGCCAGTACCATGCTGTTTTGGTTACTGTAGCCTTGTAGTTTGGTTTGAAGTTAGGTAGCGTGATGCCTCCAGCTTTGTTGTTTTTGCTTAGGATTATCTTGGCTATATGGGGTCTTCTTTGATTCCATATGAAATTTAAAATAGCTTTTTCTAATTCTGTGAATAATGTCAATGGTAGTTTGATGGGCAGTATGGCCATTTTCATGATATTGATTGTTCCTATCCATGAGGATGGAATGTTTTTGCATTTATTTGTGTCCTCTCTTATTTCCTTGAGCAGTGGTTTATAGTTCTTCTTGAAGAAGCCCTTCACATGCCTTGTTAGCTGTATTCCTAGGTATTTTATTCTCTTTGTAGTGATTGTGAATGGGAGTTCATTCATGTTTGGCTCTCTGCTTGCCTATTGATGGTGTAAAGGAATGCTCGTGATTTTTGCACATTGATTTTGTATCTTGAGACTTTAGCAAGTTCTTTTCAACGTCATCACAGGCATACAGGTGGGACCTGAAGGCTCAGGGATGGTGGTGCTTCCCAGGGTCACATGGGGCAGGGCATGATGGGCAGAGCTACTGGCCCTGCCAGCCCCAGGCATGGGAAGGGGTGAACCAGTGGCTTGGTGAGGGGTTCAGAGGAGATGAGGAGCCAGATGGTATTGACAGGTCAGGGAGGGGCCGAGGGTGGGGACATTCAAATTGCAAGCCAAGGAAGGGCCAGGTGAGCAGGTGGAGGGTGGGGCCTGCCTGGATTACATTAGGGGCATCCCAGGGACCCAGGACTCTAGGAGGGTGGGACCAAGGCTAACTTCAGTTCCCAGAAGTCACCAATCATGGATGTTGCAGTCATCCCAGACTTTCCCAGGAAGCAGGGTCACACCATGAACCCAAAGCTGGCCCCATCACAGGGAAATAGTGCAGGACCTCTTCCCTAGAGGATGTGTGAGCTCCAAGGAAGGCTAGAGAGAAACCTAAGAGGCTCCAGGAGAGTGGCTGGGCCACCACCCAGCGTGTGTGGGCAGGGCTGTCCCTGTGACAACGACTGCTGCTGCTGTGGAGCTGATTACATGACACCCACGGTGGCCTGGGCAGCCTGGACACAGGGACCACTCTTCCGGGAGTCCACAGAATGAATGGGCTTTAGGCTGTGATCTTGGCCCAGCCTCTTCTGTCTGCTCTCTGCCTGGGGAGAGGTCATTCAGCCTTTTCAAGCCTTGCTTTCTTTGTCTGAATCTTCAAGCCCGTTCCTGAGTTGACTAGGTGGTGGAGACCAGCACACCTCCCAGGCTTAAAGGTGGCAGCTGTGGGACCCCAGGGAGGGACTTCATCTTCCTGAGCTCTTCTGAAAATGCAAAAAATTTTAGGCTTCTGCCTCATGGGATTTTGTGTTGATTCAATAATATATTGAAGGGTTTCAAATCAGGGCTGGGGACCTAGCATTTACTGTGTGAGGCTGGTGGGCCATCACTACCACTATGATTACCATGTGCAGAATGGAGGCAAAGTGGAGGTCCCTGAGCTTCCAGGCCTGCCCCGTCCCACCACACAGCAAACCCCCATGTGAGGACTGTGAGGCTGGCACATGTGCAGCTGAGGACCTCGAGGCTCAGGCTGATCACAGCCAAGGTGGCAGAGCCAACGTTAGAGCTGGGACAGTCCCCCTCCACACACCCTTGGGCAGGTGCCGTTGTCTCAGGGAGTCCCCTGCAGCCTGACACCTGGACTTCCAGTACCCAGAGAGAGAAGAGCTGTCTTCATCCTGCTCTGGAACTGGTGTCACTCCTTGTACTTTCCCACAGTAAGTCGCCCTTATGCCATCCAGACTGGGGATGAAGTTGGGCCACCCAGCCCTGCTACAGTGTTAAAGTGTCTGACAAAGTGCAGGCCTCAGTACACTTGTTCTGAGCATGTAAACACTCACTGCTTTGACAGCCTACAAGGCACAGCTTTGGAAGCGGAGCCCACATGGCCCTGCCATTTATCAGCTCCTCATTAACTATGAGTCTGGAGGGCAGGCCTGGGGCCATTGCCCCTGCACCCTCCGAGGGCCAACAGGAGAAGCCAGGCACCTCTCTGCCTGGGAGGGGGATGATGACAACTCCGATGATGGCTGATGGTGATTAAGCGCTTCTTGTGCACTGAATACTTCCACTGCATGCTCTCGTGCCATTATGACCCCATTCTGCGGGTGGGGAGACTAAGGTCAGAGTGGGGGTGTCACATGATCAGAAGAGGGCAAATCAGGGTTTGGCTGGTGCATCTCCCTGACTCAGAAGAGGTGTCAGCTGGAAGAGGCAGCTGCTGATTGTCGGGTGTCCAGCCCCTGAGCAGCCTCCATCATGGCTTGGCTGGCCTGGTTCCACGGGAGGCAGGATAGCTTCCAGCCATCTCAGCCTCTTGCATCATGGGAGAAAGAGCTCCCCACCGCCCCCAGCCCCTGGCTGAGGCATGGCTTTCATGAAGCTCCCAGGCTCATCCAGAGGAGAGTTAGACCTGCAAACAAACAGACCCAAACACTGGGGTGTGCAAAAGACTTTCAGGATCAGAGAAGACAGTCAGTAAAGGCTTCCTCAGGAGGTGACCTCAAAGCCAGAGACAGAGGGTCCTCAGATGAGCCCACCCAGAACAAAATGACATTTGTCCCCTGGAATGCCTGAGCAAGTGGGAAGAAGAGTGGGGCTCATAGAAGTGGATTACATGCCCAAGTGTACACAGTAGGACTCCTACCCCACCGCCTCAGACCAGTGCCTTCAAGCACTGAAAACCCATAGCCCCATTGCTCTACACATCCCTGCTGAACCACCCTTCTCTTATAGTATATAAGCCCTGGGTCAAGGGGGTAATGGTGTGGGGATCCACCATCTTGTCTCCCTGCTGCCAAAGACTCAGACATGGTTTCTGTTAGTAAGACCTTATTAGACATTTCTTTCCAAGAAACTGGGTTTCCAAGAAACTGGCCTCTTTCTTTGGCCTATCAGCTTCCTCTGACTTTGGGGAAGGTGTGCATAGGCCTTCCCACTGTGAAACACACCCCAAAGCACAGATGATAAGGCAAGTTATATCATCATCCTTATGCACAGATGTGGTATCCAGTGATACTATTGCCAAATATACAGATGAGGAAATGAATGATCCTGCTACTACCTCATTGTACAGATGCTGATCCCAGTGATATCACTTAACCTGATTTATGCCACGCAACCCAAAGTACAGATGAGAAACTAGTGGTTCTACTACAGATTGAGCATCCCAAATCTGAAAATCTAAACTCCAAAATGATCCAAAACTTTTTGAGCACCAACATGACGCTCAAAAGAAATGCTCATTGGAGCATTTCAGATTTGGGATTTTTTTATTTGAGTTGCTCAACTAGTAAGTATACAATGCAAATATTCCCAAATCTAATGTACAGATGAGACATAGAGTGATCCTATTACCATTCCAAGGTATAGATGAGAAATCAAGTAATCTTACTATTATCCCAAGGTATAGATTACCAATGAAATGTTGCCCCATCAACCCAATGTACAGATGAGGAACACAGTGATATTATAATCACTCCAAAGAACTGATGAACTTAATGACTCTACTCTTACCCCAAGGAGCAGATGATGAATTGAGTAATACTGTGATCACATCGATGTACAGATGAAGATGTGACTGATGCTGTTGTTAACGTAGTATATGAATGAAATCCTAAGTGACACTGTATTCACCCCAATGTACAGAGAATGAATAAAGTGGTACTACTGCCAACTCAACATAGAGAAAAGAAAGCAAATCATGCTACCATCCCAATGCAACATGAAGAACTGAGAGATACAATGATCACCCTTACACACAGATGAGGAACTGAACTTTCAATCAGAGAACTCTTGGGAAACTTATTAATACTATCATCACTTCTGTGGACAGGCAACTAACCTGAAAAATGGAATAGCCAAATTAACTTGTTAACTTTACTTAATGGATAAGTAGGGATGACAGAAAAATGAATCAGAGAACTTGAAGACAACAGTAGTATTTACACGATCTGAATAATAAAGAGCTATTAGACTGAACAAAATAAATAAAGCTTCAAGTGTTTGTGAAAGAATAACACAAGTTTTAACATTCATCATTGATGTCCCAAATGGGGAGAAGAAAGAAAGAAATGTGTTTGTGTGACAGCAAACATATTTAAAGAAATAATGGGCCAGGCATGGTGGCTCACTCCTGTAATCCCAGCACTTTGAGAGGCTGAGGCAGGCAGACCACTTGAGATCAGGAGTTCAAGACTCACCTCGCCAACATGGTGAAATCCAGTCTCTAATAAAAATACAAAAAAAGGAGCCAGGCATAGTGGCATACATCTGTAATCCCAGCTACTCGGGAGGCTGAGGCAGGAGAATCACTTGAACCAAGGAGGCAGAGGTTGTAGCCTGGGTAACAGAGCGAGACTCTGTCTAAAAAAAAAAAAAAAGAAAAGAAAGAAAGAAAGAATGGCTGAAACTTCTCAAATTTGGTTAAAGATCTAACACTACAGATTTAAAAAGCCTAGTGAATCACAAATAAAATAAGCCCAAAGAAATCTCCACTTAGTGTATTAGTCAGCCCCAGCTCCAGTAACAAAATATCATATACTGGGTGGCTTAAACAATGGATGTAGATTTCTCATCCTTATGGAAGCTGGGAAGTACAAGATCAAGGTGCCTGCAGATTTTATTTCCAGTGAGGGCCCTCTTCCTGGCTTGCAGGCACTGCCTTCTCTCTGTGTCCTCACATGAAGAAAGAGAAAGAGGAAAGGAAGGAGAAAGGGAAAGAGGGAGGAAGGGAGGGAGGGAGATAGACAGGGAGAGAAAGAGAGAGAGAG
>NW_026652285.1:66145613-66222812 GCF_009828535.3 Hylobates moloch | reverse complement strand
GTGTGTGTGTGTGTGTGTGTGTGTGTGTGTGTGGTCTGGTCTCTCTTTCTCTTCTCATAAGGACACTAACCTTATCATGGGGGCCCCACCCTCATGACCTTATTTAAGCCTAATTACCTCCCAAAGTCCCTACCTCCAAATACTATCACATTGGTGGTTAGGGCTTCAATATATTAATTTGGGGGAGGGACAAAAACGTTCCATCTATACAGACACCGGAAAGTTGCTATCAGCATGTTCACATGTTTGCTTCTTTTCTAATACTGATGGCAGCTAGATCATTTAACATTGTGTCCTTATGTCAAAGATTATTTGAAATTTGTGTTATTCTAATACTCTAAACCAAACTGGATAAAAATTTTGTATATGACAGTATTATCAATATATAAAATTCAAAATATCTGAGGGCATTCTGTGAAAATATGGTATTTTACAAACTGTGCAAAGAATGTTCCTTCACCATCTCACACTTGTTTTTCTAAAATGCAATATGGAACAGTTTCTGTTCAAATTATAAAGGTGTAAACATTTCAAAAAAAAAATTCCATCTATAATACTAAGACTCATCATAATTAAAATTCTGAAAACTAAAAATAGAGGAAAAAAAATCTTTAAAAGCACCAGAGAGAAGTTATGTATCACCTATAAAGAAAAATCAACTCAAATGAAATGACAGCAGATTTTTCATCTGAAACCATGAAGGCCAGAGGAAGTGGCACAACATTGTTCAAATGCTGGAAGAAAAGACCTGGAAACCCCAAATCCTATATCCAGTGAAGCTATCTTCAAGAACTGAAGGGGAAATACACACATTTTTTAAAATGAAAAAACAGTAAGAGGATCTGTTCCTAGAAGACCCACCTATCCTGAAAGAATAGGTAAAGGAACATATCTCTAACAGAAAAATGATATTAACAAAACGCTGGGTACCTTCAGAAAGGAAATAACAACAGGGTAATGGGCAAAAGTAGAAGTAAACATAATGACAATCCCTCACTTCTTGAGTGAGTATCTTAATCATACTTTATTGGTATATTTGTTTGTTTGTTTGTTGTTTTCTTGAGATGAGATCTGGCTATGTTGCCCATGTTGGACTTAAACTCCTGGGCTTAAGCAATCCTCCTGCTTCAGTGTCCTGAGTAGCTGAAACTACAGACATTCACCACCATTCCTAGCTATTGTACTTTATTTTCGAAGCAAAAGTTATAACACCGTCTGATCTAGTGCTGAATTTATGTAGAGGACATACTTAAAACTATCATATTTAAAAAGTGGAGAGTGTAAAGGAAGCTAAGTGGAAATAAAAATAGAAGAAGAGGGCTCACTTCCCAATTCATTATATAAGCCCAGTATTACCTTGATGCCAAATTGGCACAAAAAAAAAAAAAAACACCAAAAGAAAAATACACCAATACCTCTGATTAACTTAGACCCAAAAAATCTTCAAGAAAATATTAGCAAATTGAATCCAGTAAGGTATAAAAAGACTAATATGCTATGACAATGGGGGATTTATTGTAGGGACATCAGCCTGATTCAATATTAGAAAAATCATTCAGTGTAATCCAACACAGCAACAAGTTAGAGAAGAAAAATCATTTTACACCAATTGATGCAGAAAAAGTATTGGACAAACTTCATTGCCAATTAATGATAAAATCCTCAGTACAATGGGGATAGAATGGAACATTCTCAACCCCATACAAAGCAATTTATTTAAAAAAACCTACACCTAGGTGTGATGTCAAGAATGATGGCCGAGTAGGAAGGTTGGGAATCTGTCTCTCCACCTACACAATAAATATACAGGCAGAAACTATTTGCAGTAACTATTTGGGAACTTGGGAGTCTATTTGAACACTTACAGCTTCCAGGAAAATGCCTGGCTAGTTAACTTCAGTCAATTTTAGCCCTTAATGTGGTAGCAGCCATTCATCCCCCATCAACCAGGCACATGCCCTAGTTCCTGGTGCAGCTTGCTAGAACTAGGGTACAAAACAAGAATCTCATCCTTCAAATATTGGGATTTTGTGTTCTGATTGCTGATTGGTGCTTTTAATCACTGGGATTGATGCACAGAGGCTGGCTGCCATTGTTTCAACTCCACCAGTTGAAGTACCATCCAAGAGGTTTAAAGATGCAGTATCTGAGGTTTTTTTTTTTTTTTTCCTTTTTACTCTTTTGAGACTTACACATTTAAGGAATAGGACATTCAAAAGCAATTGCATATGTGGGGAACTATAGAAAGCCAACCTACATGCCTAGGTAAAGATACAGGCTTTGCTAGGCACAGTGGCCCATGGCTGTATCACAGCACTTTGGGAGGCTGAGGTGGGTAGATCACTTGAGGCCAGAAGTTCGAGACCAGCCTGGCCAACATGGCGAAACCGTATTATAGTGCAGACTATGTTTAGTCTCTACTAAAAATACAAAAATTAGCCAGGTGTGGTAGCGCACACCTGTAATCCCAGCTACTCAGGTGGCTGAGGCACAGGACTTGCTTGAACCCAGGAGGCAGAGGTTGCAGTGAGCTGAGATTATGCCACTGCACTCCAGCCTGGGCAACACAGTCAAAAAAAAAAAAGATGCAGGCTTACAAAAGACCTAAGAAAACCTTAAGCTTTCACTTCAGCATGATCCCTGGTACAGAGGCACTGTACAAAAATAAAACAAAACAGGAAATCCTGAGGAAGGGAGAGAATATAATTTTCAGAGTTGCCACATTATAAGATTTAATTGTCCAGTTTTCAACAAAAATATCACAAAGGAAACATAAAAATAAGAATGTATGGCCCATTCAAAGAAAATAAACTGACAGACACTATTGCCAAGGAAGCTCAGATGGTGGACTTACTACACAAAGACTTTAAAACAACTGGTTTAAAGGTTCTCAAGGAGCTAAAGAAAGACATGAAAAAACAGGAAAACAAATACATAAACAAATGAAAATATCAGTAAAGAGATAGAAAATATATAAATAAACCAAAATGAAATTCTGGAGTTGAAATAAAAATTTACTTGAGGTATTCAAAAGTAGATTTGAGCAGGCAAAAGATAGAATCAGTGAACTTGAAGATAGGATGATGATTGGAATTATTGATAATGAAGATGAAGAAGAACAGAAAGACTGAAGAAAAGCAAACAGAGCTTAGGGGACTCACTGAGACACCATTAAGATAGTCCAGAAGGATAAGAGAGAAAAGGGGACACACAAAAATATTGAAGAAAGAATACCTGACAACTTCCCAAATTTGATGAATGACATTAATCTACAAATCCATCAACAAACTTTAAGGAGGATAAACTCAAAGAGACCCACATTGTAATCAAACTGAGACAGATTGCAGTTAAACTGTAAAAAGACAAAGAATCTAGAAAGCAGGAAGAAACGAGAAATTCATCACATAAAAGGGTTCTTCAATAAGATTATGAGCTAATTTCTCATCAGAAATCTTAGAAACCAGAGGCAGTGGGTTGATAGTCAATGAACTGATAGAGACAATTTTTCAACTGAGATTCCATATCTGGCAAACTGTTCTTTCATAATGAAGGAGTAATTAAGGCATTCCCAGATAAATAAAAGCCGAAAGAGTTTGTTACCATTATATCTGTGCTTCAAGAAATGCTAAAAGAAGTCCTGCAAGGTAAAATAAAAGGACACTTGACAGTAACTCAAAGCTGTTTAAAGAAATAAAGAGTTTTGGTAAAGGCAAATACATGGGTGATTATAAAAGTTACGATTATTTTTACTTTGTAAATCCATTTGTTGTGTATCTGGATCATAATCCTGAAAGACACAATCCCAAATGCCATAATTCCAAATTTTTAAAAATCCCAAAAGATAAAAACTTCTGAAGTCTAACTGCCTAAAATCTAAAATTTCTAATGTCTAAAATTCTGAAAATTACAATCTCAAAAGATTAAAATCCCAAATGTTGAAATCCAAAAAGCTGAGTTCTGGGGATGATATTAGTGCATTTGGAGTTGTACACAGGAAGCCCAGGCAACCCCATGTTGCATCATGTTAATTGCATTTGTATGTTAGGTAGAACTATTACATTGTTATTGTCTTTATTTAAAAATTAAATATGGTCTAAGGAAACATGTATGGGTGTCAAGTTGACAAGGGATGGACTTTTGGACTTAATTTTCAATATCAACTTGACTGAATTAAGAAATACCTATAAACCTAGTAAAGTATTCTATTGGGTGTATCTGTGAAGATGTCACAAGAGGAGATTAACGTGTGAGTCTGAGCAGACTGGGTGGGAAAGATCTATACTCAATTTTGGCAGACACCATCCCATCAGCCAGGTATCTGATGACAACAAATACAAAAGGCAAGTTGGTCTCTCTCTGAGAGCTGGGCAGCTTTTTCTTCTGCTGCTTGAACATCAGAAATTTGACTCCACAAAAGTGCATTGTCACAATGTTGACTGTGTGTAAGCATTATGCATGTACATAAAAACATTGAAACTTCCTCAATAAATGAAGAGATGTCCTTTTGTACATCTGCATGTGTGAAAGATAACATTCCTCGAGATCTCAGCTCTTTGAGTGGCAGCATATGTTGTGGCAAACCATCATGATTTTTTACTGATCTCAAAAGATTTAGGTTGTCCATCACAGCATTTCAGATGACCACAGTTGTAAAGCTGAGTGCACACAATTACCAATCATAGTTATATGCGCTTATATCTTACATATTTCCCTTTCTGATCTATTTCTTTATGCATATAATTTATCTTCTCATAACTGATTTACCTACGTGGCTGTTATTAGTATACCTGAGTGTTGATGCTTGCAAAAATGTGTATGTTAATATTGCCTACTTTATTGTGTAAAGTGGCCTATAAATTGTTCTGTCATGTTTTCCTATGTTTCTGAAATAAATTCCCTTTTGTACAACTTGAGGCTCAAAAAGTAAATAAATACCTTTTAATAAATTTTTTAAATTATTTTTTTCCAGAATTATATTTTTAAGATTTTGATCTTTCGGGGTTGGGATTTTGGGGATTTTAGACTTGAGGGATTTTGATCTTTCAAGATTTCAACATTTGGGTTTATGGTGTTTGGGATTGTCTTTCAGGATTACGATCAGTTCCCTTTTTTTCCTAAAAATTTAAAAGACAAATGTTTTTAAAAAATGATTACTAATCTATATATTGGGCACACAATGTATAAAGATGTAATTTGTGACATCATCCTAGAAAGGGAGAGACAGAAGTAGTGTGTAGGAGGAGATTGTTTGCACGCTATCAAAATTGGTAGTATTAATTGAAATTAGATTGCTATAACTTTAGGTTGTTAAGTGCAATTAAATTTCTTTGACAACAACAAAGAAAATATCTAAGGAACAGATACTAAAGGAAATGAAAAAGGAATCATTACAAAAACATCAAATAAGCATAAAGGAAGACAGTAATGCCGGAAGTGAGGAAGAAAAAAGTCATAAGGTGCTTAGAAAACAAATAGCAAAATGGCAAAATTAAGTCCCACTTTATCAACAATCACTTTAAATCTAATAGATTAAACTATACAATCAAAAGAAAGAGATTGGCAGAACACATAAAAAAAAATCCAACTATATACTGTTACAAGATATTTACTTTAGATCCAAAGACGAAAACAGTTTGAAAGTAAAACAACTTTTAAATCCCAAAAGTTTACAGGAGACAAAGAAGCAGATTTTATATCAATAAAATGTTCAATAAAGCAAGATGATATAATTATAAACATTTATAAAGCTAATAACAAATCCTTAAAATTTATGAAGCAAAAATGAACAGAATCAAAGGGAGAAATAGATATTTCTACAATAATAGTTGGAGACTTCAATAATTCACTTTTAATAATAGGTAGAACAACTACATAGAAGACAAGTAAAGAAAAATAGAACTTAAAGAACACAGTAAACCAACTAGACCTAATAGACATATAAAGAATAATCCACCCAACAACAGCATAATATATATTTTTCTCAAGTACACAAGAAACATTCTCCAGGATAGACTGCAGAATAAGTCTCAAGATTTGGAAAGATAGATATCATACAAGGTATATTCTCTGACTACATGGTGATAAAGTTAGAAATCAATAACAGAAGAAAAACTGGAAAATTCACAACTATGTGAAAATTAAACAACACACTCTGAAACAATGAATGGGTCAAAGAAGATATCACAAGGAAAATTTAGAACATGCTTATAGACTATTAAAAATGAAAATGTCATATGCCAAATCTTACGGGATATAATGAAAGCATTACTCAAAGGGAAATTTGTAGCTATAATGCCTACATAAGAGAAAAATCTCAATCAATAACCTAACATTACACCTTAAGGAACTAAAATAAAATAGGAACAAACTAAATCCAAGGTTACGAGAAGGAAGAAAATAATACTAATTACAGAGAAGATAAAATAGAGAATAGAAAAGAAAAACAATATTTAAAATCAATAAAACTGGCCAGGAGCATTGGCTCATATCTGTAATCCCAGCACTTTGAGAGGCCAAAGTGAGAGGATCACTTGAACTCAGAAGTTTTGAGACTATCCTGGGCAACATAGGAAGACCTTGTCTCTAAAAAATATTCAAAATATTTAAAACAAAAAAAAAATCAATGAAACCAAAGTTGGTTTTTTGAAAAGATCAGCAAAATTGACAAACCTTAAGCTAGACTGACAAAAAAGAGAGAAGATGGAAATAACTGAAATCAATATTACTACTGACCTTGCAGAGACAAAAAGAATTATAAGAGAATACCACAAACACTTGTGTGCCAACAAATCAGATAACCTGGAAAAAATGCCAGATTATTAGGCAGACTCAAGAAGAAATAGAAAATCTCAACAGACCTATTACAAGTAAATAGATTTAATCAACAATAAAAAATTTCCCAACAATGAAAAGTTCTGGGCCAGGTGGATTTACCAGCGAATTCTACCAAACATTTAAAGAAAAATTAATTCAAGCCTTCTCAAAGTCTTCCAAAGAGTAGCAGAAAAGGGAACACTAAATCATTCTATGCGGCCAGCATTACTCTGATACCAAAGCCACATAAAGATTTCAACAGAAATTACAGACAAAAATCTTTATGAACATAGATGCTAAAATCCTTAACCAAATATTAGCACATTAAATCTAACAGCATATTGGAAGAATTAGTTACCATGGCTGTCTTAGTCCGTTTTGTGCTGCCGTAAGAGAGTACCACAGATTGGGTAATTTATTTTAAAAAACATACATTTATTTTCTCACAGTTCTGGGTGCCACTAGCTGGAGTCTTCTTGTGTCATAACATGATGGAAACAACACATGGCAGAAGGCCAAAGAGTGAGCAACAAAGAAAAGGGGGATGGAACTCTTTCTTTTAATAAGGAACCCCGTCTCTCAATAACAAACCCATTCTCATGATAATGGTGTTCATCCATGAGGGCAGAGCCCTCATTGTCTAATCACCTCTTAAAGGTCCCATCTCCTAGTGTTGTTACAACAGCAATTAAATTTTAATATGAGTTTGAGAGGAGAAAAACATTCAAATTATAGCAATGACCAAAAGAGATTTATCTCAGAAATATGAGGGTGGTTCAGCATAAGAAAATCAACCAGTGTGATACATCACATTAATAGAATGAAGAAACAAAACCACATGATAATCTCAATTGATGTAGTAAAGACATTTGACAAAATTCAATAGACTTTCATGATTTAAAAAAAAAATCTTAGAAGACTAGGAATAGAGAGAAAATTGTTCAACATGATAAGGAATATTAAGGAATAACCCACAGCTAACATCATACTCAAAGGTGAAAGATTGAAAGCTTTTCTCCTAAGATCAAGAACAAGACAAGGATGCCTGTTTTCACTGCTACTGTCTAACATTGTGGTAAAAGTCCTAGCCAGAGCTACTAGATAAGAACAAGAACTAAAAGATTTCAAAATTGGAAAAAGAAAAGAAATAAAGCTACCTATATTCACAAATGGCATCATTCTATATATAGAAAATCCCAAAGAATTAAGAAGAAAGCTACTAGAGCTAATAAATTCAGAAAAGTTGCAGGGTACAAGATCAAAACACAAACATCAGCAGTGAATAATTCAAAATAGAAATTAAGAAAGTAATTTTATTTATAATAGTATCTGATATGGTTTTGCTCTGTGTCCCCACCCAAATCTCATGTTGCATTGTAATTCCCAATGTTGGAGGTGGGGCCTAGTGGGAGGTGATTGGGTCATGGGGATGGTTTCTAATGGTTTACCACCATCTTTCTAGCACTGTCTCTTGATATAGTTTTCACAAGATCTGGTTGTTAATTGTAGCACCTCCCCTCTTCACTTTTTCCTGCTCCACCATGGGAAAACGTGCCTACTTCTTTGCTTTCTGTCATGATTGAAAGTTTCCCAACCATGTTTCCTGTACAACCTGTGGAACTGTGAGTCAATTATACCTCTTATTTTATAAATTACCCAGTCTCAGGTAGTTCTTTATAGCAATGTGAGAATGGACTAATACAATATGTAAAAGAATAAATGATTAGGAGTAAATCTAAGCAAGGAAGTGAGAGACTTGCACATAAACACTACAAAACATTGCTAAAAGAGATTCAATAATATCTAAACAAACGAAAATATATTTCATGTTCATAGATACAAAGGCTCAATTGTGGTAAGATGTCAATACCACCCAGAGATCCATAGAATCAACACAATCTTATCAAAATTCCAACAGCCTTTTTTGCATAAATGTAAAAGCTTATCCTCAAATTCATATGAAATTGGAAAGAGTTCTAAAGAGCCAAAGTAATCTTGAAAAAGAACAATAAAGTTCGAGGATTCAAACTTCTAAACATTAAAACATACCAATTAAAACAAAATGGTACAGCCATAAAGACAGGTACACAGCCCAGTGGAATAGGATAGAGAACCCAGAAATAAACTCTCGTATGTGTGGTAATTTGATTTTTGGCAAGGGTGCCAATACCATGCAATGGGGAAATGACTTTTGTCTTTGGGGAAAAGACATCTGTCTTTTCAACAAATGGTGTGGAAAACTAGATATCCACAAGCCAAAGAATGAAGTTGGATTCTTACCTTATATTATATACAAAAACTAATCCAAAATGTATCAGAGACCTAACCTTAAGAGCTAAAACTATAAAACTCTTAAAAGACAACATTAGGGAAAAATCTTCCCAACATTAGCTTTGGCAATGATTCATAGATGACATAAAAAGTTCAGGCAACAAAATAAAAAAATAGATAAATTGGATTTCATCAAAATCAAGTATGTTTGGGAGAGGGTGGAGCAAGTTGGCTGAATAGAAGCCTTCACCAATTGTCTCTCCTGTAGGAAGACCAAAGTTAACAACTATATACACAGAAGAAACACCTTCTTAAGAATAAAAAATCAGGCAAATAATCACAGCATCTGGTTTTGACTTCATATTGCTAAAAGAGACAATGAAGAAGCTTGGAAAGACAATCTTGAATCACCTACGCCACCTCTCTCCCATCCCCTGACAGTGGTCATGTGGCATGGAGAATCTGTGCACTTAGGGGAGAGAGAGCTCAGTGATTACGGGACCTTGCATTGAACTCAGTGCTTCTCTGTCACAGCAGAAAGCAAAACGGGGCTAAACTCAGACAACACTCGCTCACAGAGGGAGAGTTTGGACCAGCCCTAGCTGGAGGGGAATTGCCCATCCCAGTGGTCAGAACCTGAATTTTGGCAAGTCTCACCACTGCGGGCTAAAGGGCTCTGGGATCCTAAATACACTTGAAAGGCAGTCTAGGCTGCAAGGACTACAATTCCTAGGCAAGTCCTAGTGCTGTGGTGAGCTCAGAGCCAGTGGACATTTGGGGGCACATGACCTAGAGAGACACCAGCTAGAGTGGCTAAGGGAGTGATTGCACCACCTACCTCCTTCTCCAGGGAGCACAGCTCACAGCAACAAAAGTGACTCCTTTCCCCTAGAGAAGAGGAGAGGAGGGAGTAAAGAAGACTTTGTCTTGCACCTTAGACATCAGCTCAACCATTATAGGATAGGGTATCAGGCAGAATCATGGGACACCCATTCCAGGCCCTAGCTCCCAGATGACATTTCTAGGCACACCCTGTGCCAGGGGGAACCTGCTGCTTGGAAGGCAAGAACCCAGTCCTGGCAGGATTCAACATACGCTGACTAAAGAGCCCTTGGGCCCTGAAGAACCAGCAGCAATATGGGCCTTGGGTGAGACTCTGAGACATGCTGCCTTCAAGTGAGATGCAGCACATTTCCAGCTGTGGTAGCTACAGTAAAAGGCTCTTTCTGCTTGAGAAAAGAAAAGGGAAAAGTAAAGGAGACTTAGTCTCGCATTTTAGGTACCAGCTTGGCCACAGTTGGCCTGGTAGAGCACCAGGTGGGCTCTTATAATCCTCAGTTCCAGCCTTTGGCTCTTGGATGGCATTTCTGGACTTGCCCTGGGCCAGAGGGGAGTTCATTGCCCTGAAGGGTAAGTTTCAGGCCTGGCAGCATTCACCACAAGCTGACTGAAGAGCCCATGAAACTTAAGTGAACATCAGTGGGGGCCTGGCAGTACCCCCATGTGCTGGTGGTGGTGATGACCATAAGTAGAAGTTCCTCTGCCTGTGGAAAGGGGAGGAAGAGCAGGAAGGACTTAGTCTTGTGATATAAGTACCAGCTTAGCCACAGTAGAATAGAGTAGCAGGTAGATTTCTAAGATTTTTAACTCCAGTCCCTGGTTCCCAGATGGCATCTCTGGGCCTGCCTGAGGCCTTGGGTAACTTGCTATTGTAAAGAGAAGGACAGAAGCCTGGTTGGCTTTACCACCTGCTGAGTGTAAAACCCTAAAGCCATGAGAGAACATAGGCAGTAGCTAAGTAGTAGTTACAGCAGGCCTTGGGTGAGACCCAGTGCTGTGCTGGATTGAGGTCTGACCCAGAGCAGTTCCATCAGTGGTGGCCAGAGTGGTACTTTTGTCACCCCACTCCTAGCTCCAGGTGGCTCAGCAGAGAGGGAGATAATTCATTTGTTTGGGAGAAAGTAAGGGAACAGAACAAGAGTCTCTTCCAGATCTTTTTCAAGACCACCAAGGCAGTACCTCTATGAGTCTTCAAGAGCCACAGAATTACAGGGTTTGGGGTACTCCCTAATGCAGATATGGCTTAGATCACAACACTCAAGTCCCTTCGAATATCTGGAAAGCCTTCCTAAGAAGGACAGGTACAAACAAGCCTAGCCTGTGAAGACTACAATAAATACCTAACTCTTCAATGCCCAGAAACTGATGAACATCCACAGGCATCAAGACCATCCAAGAAAACATGACCTCCCCAAACAACTAAAGAAAGCACCAGGGACCAATCCCAGAGAAACAGAGATATGTGACCTTTCAGACAGAGAATTCAAAATAGCTGTTTTGAGAAAACTCAAAGAAATTCAAGATAACACATAGAAGGAATTAAGAAGTCCAACAGATAAATTTAACACAAGATTGAAATAATTTAAAAGAAGCAAAAATTCTTGAGTTGAAAAATGCAATTGACATACTGAAGAATGCATCAGTGTTTTTAATAGCAGAATTAAGCAGAAGAAAGAATTAGTGAATTTGAAGACAGGCTATTTGAAAATACACAATCAGAGGAGACAAAACAAAAAAAGAATACAAAAGAATGAAGCATGCCTACAAGATCTAGAAGATAGCCTCAAACAGGTAAATCGAAGAGTTATTGGCCTTAAGGAGGAGGTTGAGAAAGAGATAGGGTAGAGAAGTTTGTTCAGAGATAATAACCAAGAACTTTCCAAAACTGGAGAAAGATATCAATATTCATGCACAAGAAGGTTACAAAGCACCAAGCAGTTTTAACTCAAAGAAGACTAACTCAAGACATTTAATAATCAGACTCCCAAAGGTCAAGGATAAAGAAAGAATCCTAAAAGCAGCAAGAGAAAAGAAACAAATAACATGTAACAGAGCTCCAATATGTCTGGCAACAGACTTTTCAGTGGAAATCTTACAGGCCAGGAAAGAACAGCACAGCATATTTAAAGTGCTGAAGGAAGAAAACTTTTACCCTAGAATAGTATATCTGGTGAAAATATCCTTCAAACATAAAGGAGAAATAAAGACTTTCCCAGACAAACAAAATTCAAGGGATTTCAACAGCAGGCCTGTCCTACAAGAAATGCTAAAGGGAGTTCTTCAATCAGAAGGAAAAGGATGTTATTGAGCAATAAGGGATCATCTGAAGGTACAAAACTCACTGGTAATAGTAAGTAAACAGAAAAACACAGAATATTATAACACTGTAATTGTGGTGTGTAAACTACTCTTAAGTTGAAAGACTAAAAGATGAACTAATTGAAACAACAGCTATAACAACTTTGCAAGATACAGACATACAATAAGATATAAATAGAAAGAACAAAAAGTTTAAAAGTGGAGGGACAAAATTAAAGTGCAGAGTTTTTGTTCATTTTCCTTTTGCTTGTTTGCTTGTTTTTTATGCAATCAGTGTTAAGTTGTCATCAGTTTAAAATAATGGGTTATAAGACAATGTTTGCAAGCCTCAAGGTAACCCCAAATCAAAAAACATACAACAGATACATAAAAAATAAAAAGCAAGATATTAAATCATATCACCAGAGAAATTCACCTTCACTAAAAGGAAGACAGGTAGAAAGAAGAAGAAGAACATAAAACAACCAGAAAATAAATAACAAAATGGCAGGAGTAAATCCTTATCTATCAATCATAACATTAAATGTAAATGGACTAACTCCTCAATCGGGAGACACAGACTGGCTGAATGGATGAAAAAACAAGACCTAATGATCCATTGCCTACAAGAAACACACTTTACCTATAAAGACACAGATAGACTGAAAATAAAGAAATGGAAAAAGATATTCTATGACAATGGAAACTGAAAAAGAGGAGTAGTAGCTATACTTATATCAGACAAAATAGATTTCAAGACAAAAACTATAAAAAGAGACAAAGAATTTCATTATATAATGATAAGGGGTCAATTCAGCAAGAAGATATAACAATTGTAAATATAAATGCACCCAACTTGGCGTGCCCAAATATATAAAGCAAATATTATTAGAACTAAAGAGAGAAATAGACTCCAATACAATAAAAGCTGGAGATTTCAACACCCCACTCTCAGCATTGCCACACAGAAAATCAACAAAGAAACATTGGACTTAATCTCCACTATAGACCAAATGTACCTAATAGTTGTTTATAGAACATTTCATACAATAGCTGCAGAATACACATTCTTCTCCTCAGCATATCATTCTCAAGGATAGACCATATGTTAGGTCACAAAACAATTATTAAAACATTCAAAGAATTGAAATAATATCTACCATCTTCTCTGACCACAATGGAATAAAACTAGAAATCAGTAACGAGGAATTTTTGAAACTACACAAATACATGGATCAATGGATAACAACTGGGTCAGTTAAAAAATTAAGAAGAAAATTGAAAAATTTATTGAAACAAATGACAGTGGAAACACAACATACCAAAACCTATGTGATAAAGTGGAAGTAGTATTAAGAGGGAAGTTTTTAGCTATAAGTGCATATAAGTGCCTACATAAAAAAAGAAAAGAAAAAACTTCAAATCAATGACATAACAATGCATCTTAAAGAACTAGAAAAGCAAGAGAAACTAAACTGAAGATTAGTAGAAGAAATAATAAAGATAAGAGCAGAAATAAATGCAACTGAAGTGAAGAAAATAATAAAAAAGATCAACAAAACAAAAAGTTGGATTTTTGAAAAGATAAATAAAATTGACAAGCCTTTAGCCAGACTAAGAAAAAAGACAGAAGACTCAAATAAACAAAATCAAAGACAGAAAAGGAGACATTAAAACCAATACACCAGAAATCCAAAGGATCATTAGTGGCTACTAGGAGCAACTATATGCTAATAAATTGGAAAATCTAGAAGAAATGATCAGTTCCTAAACATATACACCCTACCAAGATTGAACCATGAAGAAATCCAAAACCTGAAGAGACCAGTAACAAGTAATGAGATAGAAACCTTATAAAATTTCTCCCAGTAAAGAAAACCCAGGGACCTGAGTGTCCATTGCTGAATTCTACAAAGCACTTAAAGAAGAATTAATACCAATCCTACTCAAACTACTTAAAAAATAGAGGAGGAGGGAATACTTCCAAACTCATTCTATGAGGTCAGTATTGCCCTCATACCAAAACCAAAGACACACTAAAAAACAAACAAACTACAGGTCAATATCCCTGTTGAATATTGATGCAAAAATTATCAACTAAATTCTACAATACATTAAAAATATCATTCATAACGACCAAGTGGGATTCCCAGAGATGCAAAGATGGTTCAATATATGCAAATCAATCAATGTAATACATTATATCAACAGAATAAAGGATTAAGGACACTATGATCATTTCAATTGATGCTGAAAAAAATTGACAAAGTTCAACATCCCTTCATGATAAAAACCCTTTAAAAACTAGATATAGAAGGAACACACCCAACAAAATAAAAGCCATATATGAGAGACCCACAACTAGTATCACACCGAACAGGGAAAAACTAAAAGCCTTTCCCCTAAGATCTGGAACAAGACAAGGATGCCCACTTTCACCACTGTTATTCCACATAATACTGGAATTCTTAGCTAGAGAAGTCAGACGAGAGAAAGAAATAAAACGCATCCAAACTGGAAAGAAAGAAGTCAAACTATCCTTATTTGCAGACGATATGATATCACATTTGGAAAAACCTAACGACTCCACCAAAAAACTGTTAGAACTGATAAATTCAGTATAGTTGCAAGACACAAAATCAACATCCAAAAATCAGTAGCATTTCTTTATACCAATGGTGAAGAATCAGAAAAAGAAATAAAGAAAGTAATCACATTTACAATAGCCACAAATGAAATAAAGTATCTAAGAATTAACCACAGATGTGAAAGATCTCTATGATAAAAACTATAAAACATTCATGGAAGAAATTGAAAAAGGCACCAAGAAATGGGAAGAACATTTCATTTTTGGAATGGAAGAGTCAATATTTTTGATGGATTAGAAAAATCAATATTGTTAAAATGTCTATACTACCCGAAGAAATCTACATATTCAATGCAATCCATATCAAAATACTAATAATACTCTTCACAGAAATAGAAAAAAAAAATTCTAAAATTTATATGGAACCACAAAAGACCCAGAATAGCCAAAGTCATCCTAAGCAAAAAGAACAAAACTGGAGGAATCACATTATCTGACTTCAAATTATACTACAAAGCTATAGCAACCAAAACAGCATAGTACTGACATAAAAACAGACACATGGAGCAATGGCGCAAAACATAGAACCCAGAAACAAATTCACACACCTACAATGAACTCCTTTTCAACAAAGGGTCAAGAACATACATTTGGGAGAAGAAAGTCTCTTTAATAAATCGTGCTGGGAAAACTGGATATCCACATGCAGAAGGATGAAACTAGGCCCTTATCTCTCATCGTATACAAAAATCAAATCAAAATGAATTAAATACTTACATCTAAGACCTCAAACTACAAAACTACTAAAAGAAAGAATTGAGGAAACTCTCTAGGACATTGAACTGGACAAAGATTTCCTGAGTAATGCCCCAAAAGCACAGGCAACCAAAGCAAAAATGGACATATGGGATCACATTAACTTAAAACACTTCTGCACAGCAAAGGAAACAATTGACAAAGTGAAGAGACAATCCACAGATTGGGAGAAAATATTTGCAAACTACCCATCTGACAAGGAATTAATAACCAGAATATAAAAGCTCAAACAGTTCTATAGGAAAAAAATCTAATAATCTGAGTTTAAAATGGGCAAAAGATCTCAATAGACATTTCTCAAAAGAAGACATGCAAATGGAAAACAGATAAATGAAAAGGTGCTCAACATCATTGATCATCAGATAAATGTAAATCAAAACTACAAGGAGATATCATCTCATCCCAGTCAAAATAGCTTTTATTCAAAAGGCAATGACAAATGCTGGTGAGGATGTGGAGAAAAGGGAACCCTTGTACACTGTTGAGAATGTAAAGTAGCACAACCACTATGGAGAAGAGTTTGGAGGTTCCTCAAAAAACTAAAAACAGAGCTACTATATGATCCAGCAATCCCACTGCTAGGTATAGACCCAAAAGAAGGAAAATCAGTGTATTGAAGAGATTTCTGTACTTCCACGTTTATTGCAGCCCTATTCTCACAGCACTATTCTCAATAGCCAAGATTTGGAAGCAACCTAAGTGTCCATCAACAGATGAATGGATAAAGAAAATGTGGTACATATACACAATGGAGTAGTCTTCAGCCATAAAAAAGAACAAGATCCTGTGATTTGCAACAACATGGATGGAACTAGAGATCATTATGTTGAGTGAAATAAGCCAGGCACCAAAAAACAAACTTTACATGTTCTTACTTATTTGTGGGATCTAAAAATCAAAACAATTGAAGTCATGGAGATACAGAGCAGAAGCAAGGTTACCAGAGACTGGAAAGATAGTAGGGAGGTCAGGGGTGGGGCGAGGTAGTGGGGGAGGAAGTGGGGATAGTTAATGGGCACAAAAATAGTTTAAAAGACTTAATAAGACCTAGTATTTGATAGCACAACAGGGTGACCATAGCCAATGACAATTTAATTGTATATTTTTAAAAAACTGAAAGAGTATAATCGGATTGTTTCTAACACAAAGGATAAATGCTTGAGGTGATGGATACTTTATTCATCCTAATGTGATTATTACACCTTGCATGCCTGCATCAAAGCGTCTCACGTACCCCATCAATATACATAGCTGCTATGCACCCACAAAAATTAAAAATTTAAAAAGAAAATATGCACTTTTGTGTAGCAGACACTATCAGAAAGTGAAAAGACAACCTATTAAAGGAAAGAACATTTTCAAATTATATATTTAATGAGATGAATATTCACAATATATAAAGAACTCCTGCAACTCGACAACCCCCAAACCAAACAATCTAATTTTTAAAATGGGCAATAAGCTTGAATAGACATTTCTCCAAAGAAGATATACAAATGGCCAATAAATACATGAAAAGATGCTCAATGTATTAGTCATTAGGGAAATGCCAATCAAAACTACAAGAAGATATCACATCACACTCATTAGAATGGCTACAATAATAATAATAATTTTTAAAAGAAAAATAAGTGTTGGCTAACTTGTGAAGTAATTAGAACTCTCATATGTTGCTGCTGATAATGTAAAATGGTGCAGACTCTGTGGAAAACAGTTTGGCAGTTCTTCTAAAAATTAAGCATGTGACTTTGCAATTCCACTCCTAGATACACATCCAAATATCCAATATACCCAAAACAACTGAAAACAGGGGCTTGAGCAGATATTTGTACATTGATGTTCATAGCAGCATTACTCACAATAGTCAAAAGGTGGAAACACCCAAGTTTCTGTCAACAGATAAATGAATGAATATACAACAAAATGTAGTACATGCATACAATGGAATATTATTTAGCTATAAAAAGGTCTGAATTCCAATATATGCTAAAGATGGATGGACTTTAAAAACATTAAGTAAAGTGGAATAAGCCAGGCATAAAAGCACAAATATTGTATGATTCCCCTTATATGAGGTACCCAGAATTGGCAAATTCAAAGCCAGAAAGTAGAATAGAGGTTATCAAGGATTTGTTGAAAGGGAGCATGAGAAGACATTGCTTAATGCATACGGTGTTTATTTTGGGGATGAGGAAAATATTTCGCATATTGATAGTAGTGTTGGTTACACAACATTGTCAATGTATTTAATGCAAGCGAGTTGTATGGTTACAAATGGCTAGAATGATAAGTACTATGTTATGTGTATTTTACCATAAAAATATCTAGTAAGGTGCAGAAGGCTGCACACTTAGAAATGGCATCTGAGAGTTGAGCCCTAAATGATCCTGAATTTGAGAAATGGTGAGAGGGCTGACCTGTTTCCTTGATGCTAATCATAAGATACCCATCTCTGGTGTCATGCCACATCTACCTTTAGTGCACCTTCTATGCAAGACGGTGGCTTCAGAACCTAAAATGAAGGAGAGCTGAGGCTTCATTTGCCTATAGGATAGATTGTATGAGTTGTTTTGTCCATATTTGCCAATAAATGCTGGTTTACTTTTTAAAAAATCCCTACAGCTAACATCATCCTTAATGGTGAAAGGCTTAATTCTTTTCCTCTAAAATTAGGAACAAAAAAAGGATGGTGGCTCTCATCACTTTTATTCCACGTATTACTGGATGTTCCAGCCACTCCAGTAAGGCAATAAAAATAAATAAAAGGCACACAGATTGGAAAAGAATAAATAAAATTATCTCTATTTGTAGATGGCATAATGTCTTTGTAGAAGAATTCAGGGAATCTTTTTTAAAAACCTTCTAGAAATAATATATGAATTCATTAATGTCATTGGATACAAGATCAACATGCAAAAATCAATTACATACTGATAATAGAAACCAAAACCAAAAATGCAACAGCATTTAAAACCACCACAAAGATAATACCATTATTAAGTATAATACTAACAAAACATGTACAGAATCTGTGTGATAGAAATGACAAATTGTTGATGAAATAAATGAAAGAAAACCTAAATTAATGGAGATACATATGGTGTTCATTGACTGAAAGACTCAGTATAGTAAATATGTCATTTCTTCACAAATGTATAGGCTTAACACAATTACTCTCAAAATCTCAGGGCTTTTTCAGACTTAAACAAATTTAGCCCAAAATTTATATGGAAACACAGTTCCTGGCGTAGCCAATTTTGAACCAAAACTAATTAAATAAGAAGAATCACTCCTCCCAATGTCAAGGCATACTGTGGCTACAAGAATCATGGTACTGGCTGAGGGGTAGACATATAAATCAATGGAACAGAATAAGGAATCCAAAAATAAACCCTTAAAAACATGCTCAATTAGCCAGGCAGGGTGGCTCAGGCCTGTAATCCCAGTACTTTGGGAGGTTGAGGCGGGTGGATCACTTTAAGTCAGGAATTTGAGACCAGTGTGGCCAAAGTGACCACAGTGAAACCCCATTTCTACTAAAAATACAAAAATTAGCCAGGCTTGGTGGCACACGCCTGTAGTCCAAGCTACTTGGGAGGCTGAGGCATAAGATTTGTTTGAACTGGGGAGGCAGAGGTTGAAGTGAGCCAAGATCTCGCCACTGCACTCCAGCCTGGCGACAGAGCAAGCCTCTGTCTCAAAAAAACAAACAAACAAAAAATACACACACACACACACACACACACACACACACACATACACACACACATATATATAACCATATTTAGTATGTTTAAAAATGTGTAATGATATATAATTACATATATTTTATATGTATTTTTATGTATGCTCAATTAATTTTTAAGTTAACCTTTAATTTTAGACCAGAATTACTGTGATGATAACGCAGTGTTCTCATCTATCTCACACTCAGTTTTTCCTATGACTAACATCTTACATTAGTATGCTGTATTTGTCATAATTAGTGTATCAATACTATTATTGATACTAACATATTAAAATACGAAAGCCTGTATTTAATACAGATTCCTCATTTTGCTCTTAATGTTCT
Organism: Hylobates moloch; assembly: GCF_009828535.3. NCBI lineage: Eukaryota > Metazoa > Chordata > Mammalia > Primates > Hylobatidae > Hylobates > Hylobates moloch. The sequence continues at coordinate 66,203,115 of NW_026652285.1, read as the reverse complement.
TTTCCATTTCCTTTAGTCTTACAGTTTCTATTCATTTCTAAAGTTATTTACTTATGCCACTCTTTCGGTGAGGTTGCTTTATATATTTTTAATACGTTTAGCTTCTTTTGTCACAGTCTACACTCATCCAGGGATTACCCAACCTATTACATTATTTTTCTTAATTTACATGCATTGAGGCTTTGTGGTGTAAAGTTCTATGGGTTTGGACAAAGCTTAATATCTTATATTCACCAGTATAGTATCCCATACATAAGTTTTACTCCCCTAAAATATCTCCTGTGCTTCACCCAATAATCCCCACATCTCTCAACTAAACATACTCCTGGAAACCCACTGATCTGTTTCTAAGGTTTGCATTTTCCAAAATTTCTTTCTTTTTTTTGCACAAAATGTGCTAATTTTACTAAGTACTTTGTCATACACTGGCAACCTCTTTAACATCTAGAGACTAGATGTTGCAAAATTACGACTCATTTGTCCATTATATACATATATACACAGCAAAACAAAACACACAAAACATACACAACAATGGTGTCTAAAAATGTCCACATAGGAACACACTGGCATATTACCTTTTGCAATTTCCTCCCTCCCACTTCTGCTAAGCTGTTGAACAAGTATAAGCAGTATTACACTGCTCACAGACGTGGTTTAAAAATTCCATTTCTGGCCGGGCGCAGTGGCTCACGCCTGTAATCCCAGCACTTTGGGAAGCCTAGGTGGGTGGATCACAGTGTCAGGAGTTCAAGACCAGCCTGACCAACATGGTGAAACCCCATCTCTACTAAAAATACAAAAATTAGCTGGGCGTGGTGGCGCGCACCTGTAATCCCAGCTACTCAGAAGGTTGAGGCAAGAGAATCGCTTGAACTCAGGAGGCAGAAGTTGCAGTGAGCCGAGATCAGGTCACTGTACTCCAACCTGGGTGACAGAGCGAGACTCCATCTCAAAAAAAAAAAAAAATCCACTTCCAAAAGACAATATTTCCCATGAATTTTAGGAAAAAGATATTTACAAAGTGATATTTTACTGCCTCTACATTTAACATAGGTCCGGCACTTCTAAATATCTAGATAGACAAGCTGTTTCAGATACGGAGTGAATTTGTCCACTATGTGCACAGCAGTCTGGAATAAACTGCACACATGTAATCATAGTTATAATTCAAAAGAGTCTTTGAAATATGGACATTCTGACCTAGGACCCTTCCTATCTCCATCAAGCATCCATTGTTGATGGTCCATGAACATCAACAATGATGCTCAGATTTTCAGAAGACAATCTTTCCTAGGAATTTTAAAACAAAATGTACAAAATATATTAGTTTATGAACTCTACTTTTGTTATACACTGGCAATCTCTTTAAGGTCTAGAAAGATGAGATGTAAGTTGGGACTCATTTGGCCTTTATACACACCATATACACACAGATAAGTAAAACAAAACACACAGACATGAGCACCGATGGCCCATCTCACCTCACTGTGAGCACACGGGCACAGAGCTCTCCACGCTTCCTCCTCTTCCCTCCTCCCCTGAACCAGGGCACAAACACAATGTGTGTTGCTCAACAGGTGGTTTGGCCATCCCAACCCCTCCCCAAAACAGTATTTTATATGAATTTTAAGATACAAAATTTTACATACTGTGTTATTTTACTACTTTTAATTTTAACATCTATCAGGCACTTCAGAACATCTAGAAACACTGAATATTTCAAAAAACAATACTTAGCACTGTCAACTATATATACAGTAGTGAGGAACAAAATACTCACATAAAACAATGGTTCGAATACAAACATGGCTTCTCAATAGACCCAGTCTGGCCGAGAGCCTTCTTTTCCTCCTCAAGCCTTCCAGCCATCCCCTCTAACCCACGGAACAGAGGTGGACGGCTTGCTCCTGGTGTGGCTTCCAGAGGTGCTCTAGCGACCATTTCAAAGTCATCTCCAGAAGGCATTTATTTTCTACGTTTTTTTTAACAAATGGGTATTTACAAGATGTGTGATTTTCTAACTTCTTTATCATACGTGGGCAACCTCCAGATGTAGCAAACTTTTTCTTTTAAATGCTTGGGGGAAAGTTGAGAGCAGCTTTTTCATGTTATATACACAGGCCTTCTAGAAATGGCCAGCAAATCTTCCCAAAGGGTGGTGGCATTTCCAGCGTGCCAACTGAGGCGTGTCCTTCTACTATTTCTCTCTGCAATATCAAGGTCAGGTAGAAGGAAGGCTGATGGCCGGGTGGCCGCTACTGGTTCCCTGCCATGGTCCAGAGCTTGTTAAGGCCTTTGCCTGGCCAGGACTAAGCAGACCTTACCCAGTTAGGACAGAGGTCACCCCGGGACCTGGGGCTGGTGGTGCCAGGCCTAGAGAGACAGCTGAGTGTGCATCCTACACCCGCCTTCCTGCCCCGCCACACCCGCTGCCACCCAAAGGCACTGCGTCCTGGTGGCTTGTCCGGGTTTCCTCTAGGCTGGCGGGGTCCAGGCTGGGAGGGGCCGCTGCCACCCTCAGGGCACCAAGGCTAGGTGGGGAGAGAGATTCGCCCCTGCTTCAAGGGCTAGGCCTGGCTGCTTTTCCCCATGCTCAAAGTTTTCATATAATTGAAATAACACAGTTTATAATTTGTTTCAGACTAGCCTCTTCCACTTGGCAGTATGCATTCAAGAGTCATCCTTGTCTTTTCACAGCTTGACAGCTCACTTCTTTCTTCCTTTTTTCATATTCCAGTGTGTGCATATGCCAGTTGTTTATCCACTCATTTGTTAAAGGACATCTTGGTTGCTTTCAGCTTTGGGTTATTACAAATAAAGCTGCTATAACCATTCACATACAAGTTTTCATGTAGATATAAGTTTTTCTTTCATTTGCTTAAAACCTGGGAGTGTGATTGCTGGATCATATGGCAAGAGTATGTTTAGTTGTATAAGAAACTGCCAAATTTCTGAAACGACTGTGCCATTTTGCACCTCCACCAGCAATGAAGGAGGGTCCCTGTGGCTCTGCATCCTCACCAGCAGTTGGTATTGGCAGGTTTTGTTTTTGCTTAGCCATTCTAGTATGTATGCAGTAGCATCCCATTGTTGCTTAAATTTGCAATTTCCTAATAACATATGTTGAGCATCTTGTCATATACTTATTTACCATCTGTATATCTTGTCTGGTGGAGTATCTGCTTAGATCTTTTGCCCATTTTTAAATTGGATTGTTTGGTTTTTTATTATTGAGTTTTAAGAATTTTCTGTATGTTTTGGATACAAGTCTTTGATCAGATACATGTTTTGCATATATTTTCTCCCAGTCTATGCCCTATTTTTACTTTTCAGTCTGTTAACAGTGTCTTTCACAGAGTAGTGGTAGTTAATTTTAATAAAGTTCAATTCATTCATTTTTGTGGAATGAGTTATTGGTATTCTATATAAAAAGTGTCACCAAACTAAAGGTTATGTAGATTTTCTCCTTTGTTTTCTTCAAGCAGTTATGTAGTTTTGCATTTTACTTGTAAGTCTATGATCTATTTGAGTTAATATTTGTGTCAAGTCTGAGTGTCTAACTTCTTTTTATTCTTCCATATGGATGACCAACTGTTCAGCAACATGTATTGAAAGACTATGCTTTCTCCCTTGAATTGCCTTGTTCATTTGCCAGTGATCAGTTAACTATATTTGTGTGGGCCTATTGCTGGACTTTCTATTCTGCTTTGTTTTTTTTTTTTTTTGAGACGGAATCTCGCTCTTTCACCCAGGCCTGAGTGCAGTGGCCCGATCTTGGCTCACTGCCAGCTCCACTTCCCGGGTTCACACCATTCTCCTGCCTCAGCCTCCCGAGTAGCTGGGACTACAGGCGCCCACCCCCGTGCCCGGCTAATTTTTTGTATTTTTAGTAGAGATGGGGTTTCACCGTGTTAGCCAGGATGGTCTCGATCTCCTGACCTCGTGATCAGACCGCCTCGGCCTCCCAAAGTGCTGGGATTACAGGCGTGAGCCACCGCGCCCTGCGACTTTCTATTCTGTTCCACTAATCTGGGTGTCCATTCTTTTACCAGTGCTATATGGTATTAGTTTTCTAGGGCTTCCGTAACAAAATAATGCAGAGTAGGTGGTTTAAACAACAAAAACATATTTTTTTCACAGTTCTGGAGTAAAAGATCAAGGTGCTGTTAGAGTTACATTTTTCTGAAAGCCTCTCTTCCTTGCTTGTAGATGGCCACCTTTCACTGTGTCCTCACGTGGCCTCTTCTCTGTGCATGTAGAAAGAGAGAAAGTGAGACCTCTGGTCGTTCTTCCTCTTCTTATAAGGACACAGGCCTGATCAGATTAGGGCTCCACCCTTATGAACATCTCCTATTTGGAGATGGGGCCTTTACTTACCACCATAAAGGCCCCATCTCCAGATATAGTCCACACTGGGGATTAGGGCTTCAATATATTAATTTGGGGCAGGCAAATACAATGCAGTCCATAACATTCTGCCTTTTGGCCCCAAAATTCATGTCCTTCTCACATGCAAAATACATTCACCTAATTCTAACAGTTCCCAAATTCTCAACACATTCTCACATCATTCCAAGTTCAAAGTCTCACCTAAAAATCTGCTCAATCAAGTATGGGTGACACTTGAGGTACTCATCCTGGGGTAAAATTCCTCTCTGGCTTTGAACCTGTGAAACCAGACAAGTAGTGTGCTTCCAAAATACAACAGTGGGCCATTCATAGGATATATATATTCCAAAAGGGAGAATTAGGAGAAAGAAAGAGGTTAGGGGTCCCAAGAAATTCCAAAACCTAGCAAGGGTAATTCCATTAGCTCTTAAGGCTCCAGAATAATCCTCTTTGGCTGGATGCTCTGCCTCTGGGCTCACTGGCACAGCAGCATCACCTGAAAGGATGTCAGCCATGGCCCTGCCCTCTTGGCTCTGTGTGGCCGCTCTGCCCCCGTGGCTCTTTGCCAGTCCTGCCACCAAGGCACTGGTGGGACAGCCTGGCCTGCCGCAGCTGAGGAAAGGACTCTCACTCTTTGAAACCAAGTAGGAAGCAGTCTTGCTCCCTGGGCCTGTGGTAAGAGTGGCAACCCAGATGGACTATGAATCACCTTCAGGGCCATTCTTCTTTTCTCTTAAGGGGTAAAGCAGGTTCACAGCCAAAGAGCTTTGTCATCCCATCATGTTCAGTCCCAGAATTCTGAAAGCTTTTCTTCATTTCATCCTGTCTCTGTTTGCCCTTGGTCCAAGATGGCAGTGTCTCTGCTGGAATAATCTCATCTCTACTCCTGACTTCTGCTGAGATGGTTGGTTAACTCCATGCGCAAGCTCCTTATGAAAGGATTGTCCAGCCACACCTCTAGTGTTGTCTTCAGAAAAAGGTTTTCATTTTTTGCAATATGGATAGCCTGAGAAGTTTAAAAAATTTTTTTAAGTTCTACTTCCATTTTGCTTAATGTTTCTCTCACTTTATCTCTGTCCTCTCACATTTTACTATAAGAAGTAAGGAGACACCAGGCTGTACCATCAACTTTGCTTAGAAATCTCCCCAGCTAAATATCCAGTTTCATCGTTTGTGTGTTCTACCTTCCACAAAACACAAAACCATCCCTATAAACATTATAAAATTAATCAGGAAAGAAAGGAGGGGGAGAAATGAGAACAAACTAAGCTTGTGGCACATCCAACATTAGTCATTAGATCACCCTGCTCTCTGGACCAATTCTGCATAGTTTGGTGCCTGTTGCGTCAGAATCACATAGACCCTGTCACAAAATAATAGTTTGCTGTAAGTGCTCCATAGCTAATAACTTGAATATTGTGAAACATTACGTTTTCCATGTGAAGTACTCTTTCTGGTCCTGCATACTAGTGAAACTACTGATGTCAACTGGTCTGAACAACCCTGCAGGAGCTGACTCACCAAAGAATGCTGTTTCTACTTTCTGATTATTTCATCCTCCTCCCCCAACCCATCAAAAAACCCAGTTTCTAGCACCTTGCCCTCCACAATCCCCTTTAAAAATCCCAGCCCAAAACTCCTCACAGAAATGGATTTGAGGATGTCTTCCCATCTCCTTGCTCGGCCTCCCTGCAAGCATTCAACTCCTTCTCTACCACGAACCCTGCTGTCTCCATTTATTGGTCTGTTACTGCACAGCAGGCATATGAACCTGGTGGTCATGTAATAACACTAGAACATGATTCAGTTAAGTTCCTTGTCATTTCATAACAAGGATTGGCTTTCTTCCAGTTTCAATAGTGTGTTCCTCATTCCATCTGTGATATCACCAAAAGCACATTTAATGTCCATATTTCTACCAGTAGACCCTTCAAGACAATCTAGACTTTTTTTCTGGCATGGACTTCAAAACTCTTTCATCCTCTACCAAGTTCCAAAGTCACTTTACATTTTTTAGTATTTGTTACGGTGACACTCCACTTCTTGATACCAAAATCTGTATTAGTCTCCTTGGGCTGCCATCACAAAATGTCACAGACTGAGCAGCTTAAACAACAGATGCTTATTTCCTCATAATTCTGGAGGCTAGGAAGTTCATGATCAAGGTGCCAAAAAATTTAGTTTCTGGGAGGGTTCTTTCTGCTACTACAAATAGAGTCACTAGCATTTTAAATGTATTCAGATTAGAAAGCGTATTCTAGAAACCCCAGGACAAATTCAGGAAAACTCATCCTTAAAATTCTGCTCCACTTAGAACCACTTTCAGCACCAAAATCCGTATTAGTCAGGGTTCTTCAGAAAAACAGAACCAATAGGAGACAGGTATATAAAAAGAGCTTTCTAATAAGAAGTTCGTTCACAAGATTATGAGGGCAGGTAAATCCTAAAATCTGAAGTCCCAAGATCTGGGTCACACTGCAAGCTGGAGACCCAATACAGCCTATGGTTTTGTTCCAGTCTGAGTCCCAAAGCCTGAGTTCAAATGCCTGAGAACTAAGAGAGCTGATGGTGTAGTTCCAGTCCAGAGGCTCTCAGGCTTCAGACTCAGGAAAAGCCAGTTTCAGAATAAGTCCAAAGGCAGGAAAAAAGCTGATGTCTCAGTCAAAGGCAGTCAAGCAGAAAAAATTCTGTTTTACTTGGGGGAGGCTCAGCCTTCCTGTTCTATTTAGGCCTTCAACTGATTGGATGAGGCCCACCTACATTAGGGAAGGCAATGTGCTTTACTCTGTCTACTAATTTAAATGTTAATCTCATCCAAAAGCACCCTCACAGAAACACTCAGAATATTTGACCAAATATCTGAACACTCCATTACCCAGTCAAGTTGACACATAATTTAAACCATTGCACATGATTTTTATTGCTATAGCCTCATAGTAAGTCCTGAAGTAAAGTAATGTGAATCCCAGTCTTAGGTGGAAAGCATCCAGTTTCTCAACATTAAGCATGATGTTGGCTGTCGGTTTTTCACATATATTCTTTATCTAATTGAGAGAGTTCCCCTCTATTCCTAGTTGGCTGAGAAGTTTTTCTTTTTAATATCAACGGGTATTGGTTTTGTCAAATGCTTTTTCTGCATCAATAATATAAACATGATTTTTCTTTTTTAGTTTGTTGATATAGTGGGTCATATTGATTGATTGATTGATTTTAATCTCAATGTGTGTTTTAGATTCACAGGATACATGTGGCGGTTTGAGGTATGAATGATCCCATCACCCAAGTAGTGAGCTCAGTACCCAATCATTAGGTTTTCAACCCTTGACTTCTTCCCTTTGTCCCCACTCTAATAGTCTCCAGTGTCTATTGTTGCCATCTTTATGTCCATGAGTACCCAGTGTTTAGCTCTCACTTATAAGTGAGAACACATGGTATTTGGTTTTCTGTTCTTGTGTGTGTGTGTGTGTGTGTTTTTAAGTTGAACCAGCCTTGCGTTTCTGGAATAAATCCCACTTGGTCACTTTTTATACATTATTAGATTCGATTTGCTAATATATTGTTAAGAATGTTTGCATCTAAATTTATGAAAGATATTGGTCTGTAGTTTTTCTTTCTTGTAATGTCTTGTTTTAGTATTAGGGTAAATGCTGACCTCGTAGAATTAGTTAGGAAGTATTCTGTCCTTTTATATATTTTTTTGAAGAATTATATAGAATTGGTATAATTTCTTCATTAACTGTTTGGTAGAATTCACCAGTGAACCCATCTGCACCTGATGATTTCTGTTTTGGAAGGTTATCAATTCTTCACTCAATTCAGATTGTCTATTTCTTCTTGTGTGAGTTTTGGCAGATTGTGTCTTTTAAGGAATTGGCCCATTTCACCTAGGTTATCAAATTTGTGGGCAAAGAATTGTTCTTTGTATTTCTTTATTATGCTCTTAAAATTTGTGGGATCAGTAGTGATGGCTCCTCTTTTATTTCCAATATTGCTAATTTGAGTCTTCTCTGTTTTTTTCTTGATTAGCTTGGTTAAAGATTTATCAGTATTATTGATATTTTCAAAGAGCCAGTGAAGCTTTCAGTTTCATTGATTTCTCCATTGTTTTCCTATTTTCGATTTTATTTATTTCTCCTCTAATTTTTATCATTTCTTTTCTTCATTTGTTCTAGGTTTCAGTTATTTTTATTTATTTATTTTACTAAGGTAGAAGTTTAGGTTATTTATTTTAGAGCTTCCTTTTGTAATAACTGATTTAATACTGTAAATTTCCCTTTTGCTGCATCTCACACATTTTTATTTTTATTAGTTCAAAATATTTTAAAATTTTCTTGAGACTTTTATTGGACCCATATGTAATTTGGAAATTTATCATTTAATTTCCAAATATTGGGGATTTTTTAAATCAATCTCTCCATTATTGACATATGTTTTACTTCTATTGAGGTCCCAGAACATACTTCACGTGATTTCCATTTTTTAAACTTTTTTAGCTGTATTTTGTGGCTCAGAGTGTGGTTTAATTTGATTAGTGTTATATGTAAGATTGAGAAGGATATGCATTATGCCATTGTTGGATAGAGCATTCTATAAATGCCAGTTATATCCACTTGTTTAATAATACTGTTCATATCAAGTACATGCTTATTGTTTCTGCCTTTTTGATCTAGTGTTGAAGACTCCACTATGTAGTGGATTTGTCTATTTCTCCTTGCAGTTCTATAAGTTTTTGCCTCATGTATTTTAATGATCTGCTGTTATGTGCATACATATTTAGGATCGTTATGTTTTCTTGGATAATTAACATCATCATTAATTAGTATTTCTTTATCCCTGATAATTTTTCTTGCTGTGAGGTCTGCTATACCTGAAATAAACATAGTTTTTCATGTTTTAAAAATTAATGTTAGCATGGTATGTCTTTCTCCATCACTTTACTTTTAATCTATGAGAATCACTGTTATTAAAGTGTGTTCCTTGTGGACCACATATAATTGGATCTTGTATTTTATCCACTCTGACAATCTTTGTTTTTGATTCGTGTACCTAGGCCCTTCACATTTAAAGTGATTATGGATATATTTGGATTAATATCAACCATGTGTATAACTGTTTTCATTCTTACTAGAGGCTCCTTTTCAGCCTTTTCTTGTTCTAATTAAGTATTTTATGATTCCACTCTACTTTCTCTCTTGGTGAATCCATTGTACTTCCTTTTAAAGTTTTTAGTGCTTGTCCTAGAGGTTGCAATATACATTTTTAACTAATTTAAGTCTACCTTCAAACAACACTCTTCTGTTTCACATTTAATGCGGGTACCTTATAACAGAGTATTCTTAATTACTACCTCCCTTCTCTTGTGACACTGCTGTCATTGATTTCACTTATCCATAAGTTATAATCACTCAGTACATTTTTACTAAAATAATGATACTTTAAACAAAATAATAATACTTTTAAAAGACAAAAACCTATTTGTAAACAAAATAGAACCTGGCCAGGAATAATGAATGTACTTGTTTGGGAAGATTGCACTGCAGAACAGGCAGAGATGCTGCACAATGATTCCTATGGAATCATTATTAATTGGTCCCCTAAGGGGATGTTTAGCTTAAATTGCACTTCTCAGTGTGTGTGCCATGGCCACACTATGTTCAGATGGTCTGAACAAAACAGTCAGATGGTAGAAATGATAAAAAGTATGACAAAAGTTCCTATTATCTGGAACCATGGTGGTATATGGCACCTCAACCTCAAATGATATGGCTCATTGTAGGAGCTTAACATAAGGATTTGTGGAAATTATTAATAGTTCTTAATAAGATCAAAATTTGGAAAAGAATAAAAAAGCACCTAGAAAGACACTCTACAAACTTTTTTTGGATATAGGAAAATTAGAAGAACAAATATTTAAAGCATCCCAGACACACCTGACCTTAATGCCAAGAACTGGAGTGCTTAAAGGAGCTGCAGACAGATTAGCAGCTAGTAACCTATTAAAATGGATAAAAACCCTTGGAAGCTCTATGATTTCAGTGATGATTGTGTTTTTAATCTGTGTTGTTTGTCTTTTTATAGTCTGCAGATGTGGATCCTGGCTCACCATGACAAAGCTGCCCTTGCTTTTATCACTTTTCTAATCAAAGAAGGGGGACATGTGGGGAACAAGCCCCCCAAAATCTGACCATAAACTGGCACCAAAACTGGCCATAAACAAAATATCTGCAGCACTGTGACATGTTCATGATGGCCATAATGCCCATGCTGGAAGGTTGTGGGTTTACTGGAATGAGGGCAAGGAACACCTGGCCCACCCAGGGCAGAAAACCACTTAAAAGCATTCTTAAGCCACAAACAATAGCATGAGTGATCTGTGCCTTAAGGACATACTCCTACTGCAGTTAACTAGCCTAACCTATTCCTTTAATTCAGCCCATCCCTTCGTTTCCCATAAGGGATACTTTTAGTTAATTTAATATCTATAGAAACAATGCTAATGACTGGCTCGCTGTTAATAAATACTTGGGTAAATCTCTGTTCAAGGCTCTGAGCTCTGAAGGCAGTGAGACCCCTGATTTCCCACTTCACACCTCTATATTTCTGTGTGTGTGTCTTTAATTCCTCTAGTGCCACTGGGTTAGGGTCTCCCCAACGGAGCTGGTCTCAGCAGTTAGGGATTTAGATATCCAAATACAAAAAGCTCAAAGAACTCCTGGGAGAGTCATCACAAAAGGATTTCACCAAAACATATAGTCATCAGTCTATCCAAAGTCAATATGAAGAAAAGAATTCTGAGAACAGTGAGAAAAAAGCACCAGGTAAACTATAAAGGAAAACCTATCAGATTAACAGCAATCTTCTCACCAGAAACCTTACAAGCCAGAACGGAATAGGCTCCTATCATTAGCCTCCTTAAATAGAATAACTGTCAGCTAAGAATTTTGTGTCCAGCAAAACTAAGTTTCATAAATGAGGGAGAAACAAAGTCATTTTCAGACAAACAAGTGCCACGAGAATTTGTCACTACCAGCCCAGCCCTACAAGAAATGCTAAAAGGAGGTCTAAATCCTGAAACAAAAGTCAATATACATCAGAATAAAACCTCTTGCAAGCATAAAAGTCACAGGGCCTAAAAAACAATAACACAATGAAGAAAACAAAGTATCCAGGTAATGATTAACATAATGACTGGAACAGTCCCTCACATATCAATATTGATTTGAATGTAAATGGCCTAAATGCTCCACTTAAAAGATACAAATTGGCAAAATGGATAAAAATTCAGAAACTGAATATCTGCTGTCTTCAAGAGACTCACCTAACATGTAAGGATTCATATAAACTCAAAGTAAAGGGGTGGAAAAAAATATTCCATGCTGATATGGTCTGGCTCTGTGTCCTCACTCAAGTTTCACCTTGAACTGTAATTCCCACGTGTTGGGGGAGGAACCCCAGGGGAGGTGATTAGATCATGAAGGTGGCCTCCCCATGCTGTTCTCATGATAGTGAGTGAGTTCTCACAAAATGGAATGGTTTCATAAAGAGTTTTTCCCCCTTTGCTTGGCACTTCTGTCTCCTGCTGCCTTGTGAAGAAGGACGTGTTTTCTTCCTCTTTTGCCATGATTGTAAGTTTCCTGAGGCCTCCCCCACCATGCAGAACTGTAGGTCAATTAAACCTCTTTTCTTTATAAATTACCCAGTCTCAGGTATTTCTTCATAGCAGCATGAGAACAGACTAATACAGTAAAGCAGTAGTTGAATAGTGGGTTGCTGCTATAAACATACCTGAAAATGTGGAAGAAACCTTGGAACTGGGTAACAGGCAGGGTTGGAACAGTTTGAAGGACTCAGAAGAAGACAGGAACATGTGGGAAAGTTTGGAACTTCCTAGAGACTTGTTGAATGGCTTTGTCCAAAATGCTGATAGTGATATGGGCAATGAAGTTCAGGCTGAGTTGGCCTCAGTTGAAGATGAGAAACTTGTTGGGAACTGGAATAAAGGTGATTCTTGCTATGCTTTAGCAAAGAGACTAGCAGCATTTTGCTCCTGTGCTAGAGATCTGTGGAACTTTGAACCTGAGAGAGATGATTTAGGATACCTGGCAGAATAAATTTCTAAGTGGCAAAGTGTTCCAGAGGAACCAGGGAATAGAAGTTTGGAAAATTTGCACCCTGATGATGCAATAGAAAAAAACCCCTCATTTTCTGGGGAGAAATTCAAGCTGGCTGCAGAAATTTGCATAAGTAATGAGAAGCCAAATGTTAATCACCAAGACAATGAGGAAAATGTCTCCATGGCATGTCAGAGACCTTCATGGCAGCTCCTCTCATCACAGGCCTAGATGCCTAGAGGGGAAAATGGTTTCAGGGGCCAGGCCTAGGGCCCCCCTGCCGTGTGCAGCCTTGGGACTTTGTTCCCTGCATCCCAGCTGCTTCAGCTTTAGCCATGGTTAAAAGGGGGCAAGGTACAGCTTGGGCTGTGGCTTCAGAGGGTTCAAGCCCCAAGCTTGAGCAGCTTCCACATGGTGTTAAGCCTGTGGGTTAACAGAAGTTAAGAATTGAAGTTTGGGAACCTCTGCCCAGATTTCAGAGGATGTATGGAAATACCTGGATGTCCAGGCAGAAGTTTGCTGCAGGGGTGGAGCCCTCAGGCAGAACCTCTGCTAGGGCAGTAAGGAAGGGAAGTGTAGGGTTGGATCCCCCACACAGAGTCTCCACTGGGTCACTGCCTAGTGGAGCTGTGAGAAGACAGCCAACATCTTCCAGACCCCAGAATGGTAGGTCCACCAACAGCTTGCACCATGCACCTGGAAAAGCTGCAGGCACTCAACACCAGCTGGTGAAAGCAGCCAGCAGTGGGGGCTGTACCCTGCAAATCTGCAGGGGAAGAGCTGCCCAAGGCTGTGGGCACCTGTTTTGTCATTGTGACCTGGATGCAAGACATGGAGTAAAGAGAGATTTTTCAGAGCTTTAAGATTTAATTACTGCCTTATCAGATTTTGGACTTGCATGGGGCCTGTGACCTCTTCATTTTGGACAATTTCTCCCATTTGGGATGGGTGTATCTACCCAATGCCTGTACCTCCATTGTACCTAGGAGGTAACTAACTTGCTTTTGATTTTACAGGCTCATAGGTGGAAGGGACTTGCCTTGTCTCAGATGAGACTATAAACTTGGACTTTTAGGTTAATGGTGAAATGAGTTAAGACTTTGGGGAACTGTTGGGAAAGCAAAATTGTGTTTTGAAATGTGAGAAAGATGAGATTTGGGAGGGGCTAGGGGTTAAATAATATGGCCTGACTCTGTGCCCCACCCAAATCTCATCTTGAATTGTAATCCCTATGTGTTGGGGAAGGGACCTCGTGGGAGGTGATTAGATCACAGGGGCAGTCCTCCCATGCTGTTCTCATGATAGTGAATGAGTTCTCATGAAATATGATGGTTTTATAAGCGGCTTTTCTCCTCAACACTTCTCTCTCCTGTTGCCTTGTGAAGAAGGACATGTTTGCTTCCCCTTCTGCCATGATTGTAAATTTCCTGAGAACTCTCCAACCATGGAGAACTGTGAGTCGATTAAAGCTCTTTTCTTTATAAATTACCCAGTCTCAGGTATTTCTTCATAGCAGCATAAGAATGGACTAATACACATGCAAATGGAAACCAAAAGCAAGCAGAAGTAGCTATTCTTATATCAGATAAAGCAGACTATAAAGCAAAAGCAGTAAAAAAAAAAAAAGACAAAGAAGCTGACTACATAATGATAAAAGGATCAATCTCCAACACAAAGATAATGCGATCCTAACTTTATATGCACCTAACACTGGAGCTCCTAGATTCATAAAACATTTACCACCAGATCTAAAAAATGAGATAAACAGCAATAGTGGGGAATTTCAACACTCCACTGACAGCACTATGCAGACCATCAAGACAGCAAGTCAACAAAGAAAAAATGGACTTAAACTACACTCTAGAACAAGTGGACAAATACATCACATAAATATTTACAAAACATTGTCTCCAATAACTGCAGAATATACATTCTTCTCATACATGAAGAAGATAGACTATATGATAGGCTGCAAAATAAGTCTCAATAAATTTGCAAATATCAAAATCATATCATGTATTTTCTCGGACCACATTGGAATAAAACTAGAAATCAACTACAAACAGAATCATCAAAACTACAGAAATATGTGGAAATTAAACAATCTACTCCTGAATGATTTGGGGGTTAATAATAAAATCAGATGGAAATTTAAAAATTCCTTGGGACAAATGATAGTAGTGACACAAGCTATCAAAACTTCTGGCAAGCAAAATCAGTGCTAAGAGCAAAGTTTATAGCACTAAATACCTACATCAAAAAGTCTAAAATATTACAAATTGACAACCTAGTATCACACCTCAAGGAACCAGGGAAACAAGAATAAACTAAACCCAAAGCTAGTAGAAGAAAAGAAATAACAAAGATCAGAGCAGAACTAAATTAAATTGAAACACAAAAATACAAAAGATCAACAAAGTGAAAAAATTGATCCTTGAAAAGATAAACAAAATTGATAAATTGTCAGCTAGACTAACCAAGAAAAGAAGCATCAAGATTCAAATAAACTCAACTAGAAATAAAACTGGAGACGTTACAACCAACACCACAAATATACAAAAGATCACTCAAGACTACTATGAACACCTCTATGCACATAAACTAGAAAATCTAGAGGAAATAGATAAATTCCTGGAAACACTCAACCCTCCTAGATTAAATCAGGAAGAAGTAGAAACCTTGAACACACCAATAACAAGCAGTGAGACCGAATCAGTAATTTAAAAAATTGCCTACAAAAAAAGTCCAGGGCCAGATGGATTCACAGCTGAATTCTACCAGACATTCAAGAATTGCTGCCAATCCTACTGAAAGTACTCCAAAAGACTGAGAAATAGGGAATCCTCCCTAACTCATCCTATGAAGCCAGTATCACCTTAGGAAAAGACATAACAAAAAATGAAAACTACAGACCAATATCCCTGATGAACATAGATGCAAAAATCCTAAACAAAATATTAGCTAACTGACTCCAACAGCCCTTAAAAAGATAATACACCATGATCAAGTGGGCATCATTCCAGGAATGCAGGGATGGCTTAACATATGCAAGTCAGTAAATGTGATACATCACATAACAGGATTAAAAACAAATATCATATTATATTTTAATATATGCATAAAAAGCATTTGCTAAAATCCAACATCCCTTTATGATAAAAACACCCAACAAACTATGCATACAAGGGACTTTCCTCAAAATAATAAAAGCCATCTATGACAAACACACAGTCAACATCATACTGAATGGGGAAAAGTTGAAAGCATTCCCCCTGAAAACTGGAGCAAGACAAGGATGCCCACTTTTACCACTTCTATTTAACATAGTACTGGAAGTCCTACCCAGAATAATCAATCAGGCAAGAGAAAGAAATAAAGGGCATCCAAATTGGAAAAGAGGAAGTCAAAGTATCACTGTTCACTGATGATATGATCATATACCTAGAAAGCCCCAAATATGCCTCCAAAAGACTCCTGGATTTGATAAACAGATTCAGTAAAGTCTCAGGTTTCAAAAATCAATGTATATAAATCAGTAGGACTGCTATACACGAATGACCAAGTTGAGAATCAAATTAAGAGCTCAATCTGTTTTACAAGAGCTGTAAAAAAAGAAAAACCTAGGAATATACTTGATCAAGGAGGTGAAAGATCTATTCAAGGAAAACTACAAAACACTGCTGAAAGAAATCATAGATGACACAAACAAATGGCAACACATCTCATGCTTATTGGTTGGAAAAATCAATATTGTTAAAATGACCATACTGCCCAAAGCAGTCAATAGATTCAAAGCAGTTTCTATCAAAATACCAACATCGCTTTTCACATAATTTTAAGAAATCCTAAAATTCATATGGAACCAAAAAAGAGCCCAAATAGCCAAAGCAATCCTAAGCATAAAGAACAAATCTGCAGGCATCATATTATTGAACTTCAAATTATACAACAAAGCTATAGTTACCAAAACAGCATGGTACTGGTATAAAAGTAGAACACAGACCAATGGAACATAATAGAGAACCCAGAAATAAAGCCAAAACCTACAACCAACTGATCTTTGACAAAACATACAAAAACATGAACTTGGGAAAGGACACCCTACTTAATAAATGGTGCTTGGAAAACTGGCTAGCAACATGTATAAGGATGAAACTGGATCCCTGTCTCTCACCTTATATAAAAATCAACTCAAGATGGATCAGAGACTTAAATCTAAGACCTGAAATCATAAAAATTCCAGAAATTAATCTAGGAAAAAACTCTTCTGGATGTTGGCATAGGCAAAGAATTCATAACTAAGACCCCAAAAACAGATGCAACTACAACAAACATAAATAAATGGGACCTAATTATATTAAAAAGCTTCTGTACAGCAAAATAAATAATCATCAGACAACCCACAGAATAAGAGAAAATATTTGCAAACTATGCATCTGACAAATGACTAATATCCAGAAGCTACAAGGAACCCAAACAAATCAGTAAGAAAAAAACAAATAATCCCATCAAAAATTAGGCGAATAACATGAATGGACATTTCTCAAAAGAAGAAATGACCAACAAATATATGAGAAAATGTGCACTATCACTAATCATCAGGGAAATGAGAATTAAAACCATAATGAGATACCACCTTACTCCTGCAAGAATGGTCATTATTAAAAAGTCAAAAAACAATATATGTCAGCCAGGATATGGTGTAAAGGGAACACTTATATATTGTTGATGGGAATGTAAATTAATACAATCTCTATGGAAAACAGTATGGAGATTTTTTTTTTTTTTTTTTCCATTCTCCTGCCTCAGCCTCCCGCGTAGTTGGGACTACAGGTGCCTGCCACCTCGCCCAGCTAATTTTTTGTATTTTTAGTAGAAACGGGGTTTCACCGATCTCCTGACCTTGTGATCCACCCGCCTTGGCCTCCCAAAGTGCTGGGATTACAGGCGTGAGCCACTGCGCCTGGCCTGGAGATTTTTTTAAAGAACTAAAAGTAGATCTACCATTTGATCCAGCAATCCCACTACTAGTTATCTACCCAAAGGAAAAGAAGTCATTATATCAAAAAAACACCTTCACTCATATATTTATTGCAGCACAACTTACAATTGCAAAGATATGTAACCAACCTAAGTGCCCATTGCCCAGTGAAAAGTTAAAGAAAATGTGGTATATATACACCATGGAATACTACTCAACCATAAAAAAGAACAAGATAATGTCTTTTGCAGCAACTTGGGTGGAGCTGGAGGCCATTATTCTAAGTGAAGTAAGTCAGGAATGGAAAATCAAATACCTTATGCTTTCACTTATAAGTGGTAGCTAAGCTATGGATATGTAAAGGCACACAGAGTGGTGTAATGGACTATGGAGACTCAAAAAGGGGAGGTGGGGTGAGAAATAAACTACGTATTGGGTACAATGTACACTACTAGGGTGATGGGTGCACTAAAATCTCAGACTTCACCACTATACAATTCATCCATGTAACCAAAAACCACTTGTACCCCACAAGCTATTGAAATTTTGAAAATATTTATTAAATAATCCCAGCACTTTGGGAGGCTGAGGAGGGCAGATCACGAGGTCAGGAGATCGAGACTATCCTGGCTAACACAGCGAAACCCTGTCTCTACTAAAAATACAAAAAAATTAGCCGGGAGTGGTGGCGGGCACCTGTAGTCCCAGCTATTCGGGAGGCTGAGGCAGGAGAATGGCGTGAACCCGGGAGACGGAGCTTGCAGTGAGCCCAGATAGCGCCACTGCACTCTGGCCTGGGCGAAAGAGTGAGAGTCCGTCTCAAAAAAAAAAAAAAAAATATATATATATATATATATAGTTGAAACAAAACAAAACATTGGTTATTTAAAATGGGGGGAGATAAAAACGTGAAGGGTTGGCCTGCACATTCATGGGTGTGTGCTCATGTTCAACATAAAAGTTACTAAGAGAGTCCCCAGTGGAAATTTCTCTTTCTGTGGATCTGAGGAAAGGGGCCAGGGAAGGATGCTGTATGACTATGCAACACTTGCCAAGAAAGGAGGAGTTTGGTATAACAACTATAATTATCTTCTTTTTTTCCCCACGTAGCCTCAGTTTATTACCCACTACTTGGTGCAGTGGTCCTAGGACCAGGGCTGCAACTACAAGTGCTGGAAGCAGGGATGATTCCTAAACAAGAAACTGTAACTGTTTTTAAAACTTATGTCAGAATTCCCAAGTGCCTGATGGGGATGGATTGTGCCTGTTTCCCATCTAACAAAATTGGAGCTAAGAGTGAATGCAGCTACATTTATTGGTGGTAAAAAATAGCCCGCTAATCCTTCACCTGTGTAACTTTACCCTGTCTGAAGGGGAGTGAACTGATGGGAGGCACTTGGTAGACTAATATTGTTGCCTGCAATCTAGACCAGCACAGTGGCTGAACTTCATATCCTTCCAAAGGTGAAAAAGCAACTAAGATCCTTGGCATCTCCAAAGTGCTATTTTTTGTATTTTCTGAAAGAGTTGATGTAGAATCACTGTTATTTATTCCTTAAATATTTAGTATAATTAGTCAGAGAACTCACATATGTTGATGTTACTAATGAAATGGTTTTTAGCTGTGAATGCAATCTAGTTAACAGACATAGGACTATGAGTGTAATCTAGGTAACAAACAGGAATATTCAGGTTATCTAATTTTTCTTGAGCGAGCTTTGGGATTCAATGTTGGTTCAACAGATGCAAATCAATAATCTTGATTCATCACATAAACAAAATTGAAAACAAAAGCCATGTGGTCATCTCAATGAAAAGAAATAAAGACTTTGTCAGAAAAGCAAAAATGGAGGTAATCTGTCACAAGTAGAATTTTTAAATAAGAAATATTAAAAGATATTCCTCAGACAGAAAAAAACTGATTATAGGCCAGAAACTTCGATGTACATAAAGAAAGAAATAGTGTTAGAGAAGGAATAAATGAAGGTAAAATAAAATATTTTATTTTTCTTAGACTTAATTAACCTAACAGAAAACAGTTTGTTCAAACTAATTATGACAACGATGTATTTGCTGATTAGAGCTTATGAATAAGTGAAATGAATGACAGCAATATTAAAAGGAAGGGGAGTGAGGAATCAGGAATACTCTGTCATAAGTCACCTGCACTACCTGTGAAGCTGTACAGTGCTATTTGAAAGTAGACCTAATTTAGTTGTAAATGTATATTGCAAACTCTAGACCAACCACAAAAAATAATTTTTTAAAGGAGTGCAATTAATATACTATGAAAGAAGAGAAAATGGAATAATATAAAGTGCCCAGTTTAGAGAAGTCAATTAAAAACAGAAGACAAAAACAAAAACAAAACCCAAAGAACAATGGCAATGAATAGAAAACTGTTACAAATAGGGCAGTTATTAATCTGACTATATAAATAATCATTTTAAATAGGAATCATCTGTCAGAGTAGGTTAAAAAAGACCTAAGAATATGTGATCTACGAGAAAGCCCCTTGAAATATAAAGACACCAATTAAAAGTGAAGGGAAGGAAATAGATATACCATGCTAATGCACTAATTGAATAAAGCCTGAGTTGCCATATTAGTTTAAGACAACATAGATTTCAGAGCGAAAAAAATATCAGGGATAAAGAGGGACACTAATTAACAATGAAGGTGTCAATTCTCCAAAAAGACATAGCAATTTTTTTTTTTTTTTTACTTTAAGTTCTGGGATACATGTGCAGAATGTGTAGGTTTGTTGGATAGGTATACATGTGCCATGGTGGTTTGCTTCAACCCGTTATCTAGGTTTTAAGCCCCACATGCATTAGGTATTTGTCCTAATGCTCTCCCTCCCCTTCCCCCAATCCCCTGACAGGCCCCGGTGTGTGATGTTCCCCTCCCTGTGTCCATGTGTTCTCATTGTTCAACTTCTACTTAGGAGTGAGAACATGTGGTGTTTGGTTTTTTGTTCCTGTGTTAGTTTGCTGAGAATGATGATTTCCAGCTTCATCCATGTCCCTGCAAAGGACATAAACTCATTCTTTTTTATGACTGCATAGTATTCCATGGTGTATATGTGCCACATTTTCTTTATCCAGTTTATCATTGATGGGCATTTGGGTTGCTTCCAAGTCTTTGCTATTGTAAATAGTGCTGCAATAAACATACATGTGAATGTGTCTTTATAATAGAATGATTTATAATCCTTTGGGTATATACCCAGTAATGGGATGGCTGGGTCAAATGGTATTTCTTGGAATCGCCACACTGTCTTCCACCATGGTTGAACTAATTTACACTCCCACCAACAGTGTAAAAGCATTCCTATTTCTCCACATCCTCTCCAGCATCTGTTGTTTCCTGACTTTTTAATAATTACCATTCTGACTGACGTGAGATGGTATCTCATTGTGGTTTTGATTAGACATAGCGATTCTCAATGTGTTTGTACCTTATAATAGAGCATCAAAGTATGTGAGGCAAAAATTGATAGAACTGCAAGAAGAAATAGACAACACTGTGATAGTTGGTGAATTCAATACACCAACACCCCTCTGTCATTAATTAACAGCTCCAGCAGACAGACAATTGGTAAGAATACTGTTGAAGTGAATAGCACCATCAATCAACTGGATCAAATTGATGTTGTTATAATACTACATGCAACAACAGCAAAATGCACATTCTTCTTAAGCTCACATGGTATATTCATTAGGATAGGACACATTCCGGGCCATAAAACACACCTCAACACATTTAAAAGAATAGAAATGACACAAAATATGCTCTCAGGCCACAGTGGAATTAAACTATAAAGAAATAATAGAAACAAAGCTGAAAAATCCATAAATATTTGGAGATTAAGCTATATGCTTTTAAATAACACATGGGTTAAAGAAGAAGTCTCAAAAGAATTTTTAAAGTATTTTGAATGAAATAAAATGAAAATAAAACATCAAGGTTTGTGGAGAGCAGAGAGGGCAATGCTTAGAGGAAAATGTGTAGCACTGAATGCATATATTGCAAAGAAGAAATACCTAGAATCAATAATCTAAACTTGCACCTTAGGAAACCAGAAAAAGGAGCATATTAAGTCCAAAGTAAGCAGAAGAAAATTAACAATAATATTAGAGCAGAAATCAATGAAACTAAAAACAAGAAATAAAGAAAATCAACAAAACCAAAAGCTAGTTATTGAAAAGATCAATAAAATTGATAAACATCTAGACAGACTAATGAAGAAAAGAAGAGAGAAGATACAAATTACTAATATCAGAAATGAAAGAGGGGCCATTACTACTGATCTCAAAGATAATAAATGGATAATAAAAGAATTCTATGAAGAACTCTATGTACACAAATTTGACAACTTAGATCAAAGAGACCAATTTCTTGAAAGACACAAACTACCAAAACTCACATGAGAAGAAATAGGTAACCTGAATAGTCCTATGTCTATTAAAGCACTTAATAATTAATAACTTTCCGAATAGAAAGCACTGAGCTCATATGAGTTCACTCCTGAATTGTGCCAAATGTTTAAGGAAGAAATGGTTCCAATTCTCAAAAACAATAAAACATGAGCTATAAAGCTAATTACTCCAAGTGTTTCTACAGTCACTGACTCTAGTAGTAGCTTCAGCTTATGGTAAGTTGTAATTCTAACCTGACTCTTCAGTATCTTCCTGACTCTCCGTTTTTAAAATGTTTTTTACATTTTTTAAATTTAACTTTTATTTTGACTTTCAGAGAATATGTGCAGGTTTGTTATATAGGGAAACTTGTGTCATGGGAGTTTATTGTACAGATTATTTCATAACCCACGTATTAAGCCTAGTACCCATTAGTTATTTCTCCTGATCCTCTCCCTCCTTCCACCCTCCACTCTCTGACAGAACCCAGTGTCTGTTCTCCTCTATGTGTCCATGTGTTCTCATCATTTAGCTCTAGCTTATAAGTGAGAACATGTGGTATTTGATTTTCTCTTCCTGTATTAGTTTGCTGAGGATAATGGCCTCCAGCTCCATCCATGTCCCTGCAAAGGACATGATCTCATTCTTTTTTATGGCTGCATAGTATTCCAGGGTACATATGTACCACATTTTCTTTATCCAGTCTGCCATTGATGGGCATTTAGGTTGATTCCATGTCTTTGCTGTTGTGAATAGTGCTACAGTGAACATTCACGTGCATGTGTCTTTATAGTAGAATGATTTCTATTCCTTTGGGTATATACCCAGTAATAGGATTGCTGGGTCAAATGGTAGTTCTCTTTTTAGGTCTTTGAGGAATCATCACATTGTCTTCCACAATGGTTGAACTAATTTACACTCCCACCAACAGTGTATAAACATTCCTTTTTCTCCACAATCTCCCTAGCATCTGTTATTTTTTGACTTTTTAATAATAGCCATTCTGACTGGTATGAGATGGTTTTGATGTGCATTTCTCTAATGATCAGTGATATTGAGCTTTTTTTCATAAGGGTGTTGACCACATGTATATCTTCTTTTCAAAAGTGTCTGTTCATGTACTTTTCCCATTTTTTAATGGGTTTATTTGGTTTTTATTGTAAATTTGCTCAAGTTTCTTATAGATGCTGGATATGAGACCTTTGTCAGGTGCATAGTTTGCAAATTTTTTCTCCCATTCTGTAGGTTGTCTGTTTACTCTGTTGGTATTTTGCCGGGCAGAAGCTCTTTAGTTTAATTAGATCCCATTTGTCTCTATTTGTCTATTTTTTGTTTTGTTGCAATTGCTTTTGGCATCTTCGTCATGAAATCTTTTCCTGTTTTATGTCCAAAA
Source organism: Hylobates moloch (assembly GCF_009828535.3). Taxonomy (NCBI): domain Eukaryota; kingdom Metazoa; phylum Chordata; class Mammalia; order Primates; family Hylobatidae; genus Hylobates; species Hylobates moloch. Next base: position 66,179,817 of record NW_026652285.1, on the reverse strand, counting down.
TCGTATTGCCTAGGTTGTCTTCTAGAGGGTTTGTAGGTTTATATTTCATATTTAAGTCTTTAATCCATCTTGAGTTAATTTTTGTATATGGTATAAGGAAGGGGTCCAGTATCAATCTTGTTCAGTTGGATGTAGGCTGAGGATACAGGCAGACACTGGACGGTGGGCCAGAGGACAGTCACAAATCAGCAGCTCTCTAACTGGGGGTTGCCAAATTGAAGAGTAAAGAGAGCATTGGTGGCACCTCCTATTGGTTTGCTGTTTGCCTAGAAGCTGCTCCACCATCTGATTTAACCCTCAGCAAGCCAGGATGGTTCTCTCCTGAGGCCTTTATAGCTGTTCATTAAGCCCCCAGCCCCACTCCCCGCTGGCATGTGGACAGAGGTTTACATTTATCCATTCATCATTACATTCCATCCTCTCCATAAATCTTGGAGTTGGCATCCCTTTCATCTACATTTTATAGAAGGAAATGAGGCTCAGAAAGCTGCAATGACCTATCTAAGGTCACACAACAAGGAAGTTGGAGCCAAGATTGAAATCCACTCCTGCAGGACACCAAAGTCTTTTTCCCCTGCCGTCCCCAGCTCACTCCCCACCCAGGAACCCATTCCCCGAGTGTTGGAGTGAGGATTAGAGAGGCTGCAGCTCCTATTCACTATTCATCACCATGTCTTATGAATTAGAAACAACGTTCATGAGGTCATTTCCATGGGGCTCGGGGTTGGCTGTGTAAATATTTGGCCTTCGGGGCTCTTCTCGGCCAAGCTCCTCAGGGTGCTGACGTTAAACACACTCCTTCAGGAAAAATGCAATTGGTTTCAGGAAGCCCCTAGAGTCGGGCGCTCAGAGGGCGTCTGCTCAGGCTAATGTTTGACAACACAAAGCTCATTTTTCCTATGACTTTTTCTCATTTAAGACAAGAAAGATTGCCTTCCACTCGTCAACACACATACTCACCAGTCATTAATACACAGGCATTTAAAAACATTGGTGATCAGAAAGGTCTGTGTTTTCTCATTTCTTTACAGAGTCAGGGAAGTTTGAGAGAGAGAGAGCAGGAGTGTGTAGGGAAAGAGAGAGAGAGAGAGAGAGGATATAAGAGATGGAGAGAGGGAGAGGGAGGGAGTGAAGAAATAACCTTAGTATACACCAACAGCAGCTTTGTTAAAGCCTATTCTTTCCATGCATGCAATGCTGCACTCATTTGAATCCATGCTGTAGATCTACGTGTAAATATCTATCGTATATCTGAAAGCAGGTTTCAGAGCAGCCCGAGAAGCACACCTCGGTGCTATAAATCAGTGCAGTGGCCATGCACAGGAACTATTCGGGAGGCGTGGCTGTCAGAAGCTGCAGTTTCCTCTGGGTGATGGAATTTCAGGTGGTTTTAGCTTTATTTGGTGATAAGATAGCCAGCGTGCTCGTTTCCTGAGCTGCCGTCACAAACCACCACAAACTTGGTGGCTTAAAAAAATAGAAATTTATTCTCACAGTTCTGGAGCCTGCAAATCTGGAATTAAGGTGTCAGCAGGGCCGCACTCACTCTGAAGGCTCCAGGAGAAGATCCTTCATGCCTTTTCCAGCTTCTGGTGGTGACCTGCAATCTTGGAGTTCCTTGGCTTGTGGCTGCAGCACTTCATCTCTGCCTCTGTGGTCACATGGTCTTTTCCCCCTGTGGGTCTGTGTCTATGTCTCTCCTCTTGTAAGAATATGTCATGTTGGATCAGGACCCACTCTGCTTTAGTATGGCATCTTAACAAATTATCTGTGCAACAGTCTTATTTCCAAATAAGGTCACATCCTGAGGTCCAGGGGGTCAGCACTTCAGTATAACTTTGGCGGGGGGTTCATTCAACTCATAACTGAGTGCTATTCAACTCATAACACCCAGTGATGAAAAAAATGGGGTGCCCATTACTTGGGGGACTGAGCCCCTGTGTTTCTGGCCAATCACAGCCACAAAGCCAGTGCCATGGGAAGCCCCCATGGGCCTGTGTTCAAACTGCAGAGCAGCTCCACAGCCTGTCCTGATGGTGATGAGCCTTAGAAAGAAGGGTCTGGACCCCAGGGAAGGAGAAGCTGACCACACCCAGGGACAGGCTGGATGCTTGGCAAGACCAGGCCAAGGACACCAAGTGCAGCATCTGCATTCTGGGTTAGGACTTCCCCACTGTTAACGGGAGTCTCCGGGAGCATTTTCCCGGTGTACTGGGAGGGGTAGAGAGAGGACAGGACAACCAGAATGAACTGATGGGACAGGGAGGACACGCTGGGAATATTAAATCAGAATGTTTTATCATGAATCCCTTGTTCATTCTGAGAGCAGATGTGGAGGACCAGATCGGGGAGTCTTCCCTATGGCTACAGTAGAGAGGCCTCTGGCTAGACCCTAGAGGAAAAGCAAAGCCATCCTGTCTGGCCAGGATCTGCGGGAAAAAGAGAGAGTGTGGCCAGCAGGCAGGGAGGAAGGTGAGCCGGGCTGTGTGTCTAGGGCAGGCGCCTGGGCTATTAGCACAGGAAGGGAAGTAAAATAATAAACTCCTCAATTATATTCAATAATAGTGAAGTCTTAGGAATGATGATGTATAACACACATATAAGGGGTAAAGAATACCAAGAAATGCCCATCTATGCCCCATCATTTGGCTTAAGAAATAGAAATACCCGTGGGCATCCCTTCAATCTAGAGGTGACCACCACCCTAATTCTGTGTTAACAATTCCCTTGTTTGTTCAGATTTCATCTCACCGTGTGTGTCTGCATCCCTAAATGCTGCAGTGTGTAATTTTGCATACTTTCAGACTTGATAAAAATGGAACCATGTGATCTATATTCTTTATGACTGGCCTCTTCACTCAGCATCATGTTCTTAAGATTCACACATGGCTAAGTATGTAACTATAATTAATGTGTCCTCAATGTGTTGTTTTTGTTGTATGAATTCACACAATTTGTCCACTCTACTGCCAAAGACTGCCTCACTCCTTTGCTACTCTGAACGAAGTTCCTGGGAGCATTGTTGTGCCTGTCTCTGGGTACATATGTGTGGGGACTCACCCAGGAGTGGAATTGCTGGGTTTAGGGCAGGCTTCTGTTAGCTCTGCTAGCTGATGTCACACTGGTTTCCAAGTGCCAGGGCCAAGTCACATACCCAGTCATGGGGCAGGAGCCTGTGTTGCTCACACCCTCACCCACCCTGGCACCTTCGGACTCTTAGTTCTGTTTCTTGGATTTTCCAGAATTGTCAAAATATTAGTTACAAAAACCACAGAGTAATAAGAGAAAAGGGCAATTAAGCAATTTATAATTCAAAACAAAGAAAAACCAGAAAAGGAGGTTTAAAAAATAGGAGAAGTATTTAAAAGGTGTAGGGAAAGACCCCTGCCCCCTTGAAATAGTCAGTGCACTCCATGGAACGGCCCTATTGGCTGATCCCATCAAGGATTCTTTGGTGAGGAAACAAGATTAACATTTGCGTTTTTTCTTTTCATAAAATCCCACGGTACAGCCTTTCTCTGGAGCCACAACTTCATTCTTTATGACTCCCACAGCTCCAGCCAGATGCAGCCTGGGCCCAGGAAAGCCCTGAGCCCCAAGCCCCGAGCCCCAGTTTTCCCACTGTCTGCTTGTAGCGATGCTTCTAGCTACCCCATATTCCTGAGGGAAGCTGAGTCTAAGGAAATGACAGCAACTCATGGTGGGACAGAGTTGGAACCTGAGCAACAACCCCAGAGGCTAGGAGTGTCTCTTTGTCTCAAGCTGCCACACTCACACATGCACTCATGCATGCATGCATACACACACAGGACAGAGTGGGTGATGGGGTTTGGGAATGCCAGGCTGGAGGGCCGGAGTGGAGGCTCTGCTGTCCTTGTCCCCTGGCAGCATCCTTGAGCTCCCAGACCTTGGAGAAGTTCCCCCACTTAGGATGCCTAGGACAGTGGCTGAACAGAGTAATATTGATGACTCAAAAGGTCAGATCCTCTGTGCTCCTTGCCTGGCACCAAGGAGCCACGAGCTCTCACCATCTGGTCACATGCCCCTCAAAACCCATCTGTGCAGTGGATGATCCGTTGCTTCTAAGGGACATACTGAACCTGGAATGAGGCTGTGGGAATCTTGGCTGGGCTGGGCAATGGGTAAGCCCTGGGACTGGCTACAGGATGTGGCCCCATGACCCCCACAGGGACCCGGGCTCCTCCCATGGCACACTGTGCTGGCTCCACAAATAGCGGTAAAATAAGAAACCACATATGCTGTGCAGGGTGAGGAGGCACAGGCAGAGGAGGGCCCAGAAAGAGGAGTTAGTGGGGGACGTGGACATGAGGACCAGGGGTCTGCAGGGGTTCTCACACCTGTGAGAGCTCAGGAGGAGGGTGTAGGAGGGGCCGGGCACCTCAGAGTATCACATGGGTCTGGCAAGGTGAGCACGGGAGGTGGTCAGCAGCTGCTCTCTTGGAAGAGCTCCCAGCACCCCCATGGTCAGAGCCAGCACCGTACCCTGGGACAGCCCAGCAATCCTTGGGCTCTCACGTAGGTCCAGGACTCTGGCTCTGTGAAGCAGTTGTTGCCCGGGCTGGCCTGAGCCGGCCACCGTGCTGCCCACCTCTGCCTGTTGGAGCTCACCCCAGCCTCTGGGCGGTCAGAGGGCAGACCCAGCACAGCAGAGGTGGCCTGGGTGGTGTCACAGCTGGTCTCAATCCCCAGCTCGGCTCTTCCCTGGGACCTCGGAGAAACCATGCCCCCTTGGTGCCCCGGTATTGCCATCTGCAGAGTGTGATCACACCACCCTCTCTTCTGAGCCTGCTGAGTGCAGATGGGACCTTGCTGGGCAGGCAGCAGTCAGAAGGGTTGGCTAGGCTGCCCTCCTTATGCCAGGGTCTTCTCAGGTCTCACAGGACCCTGTAGCCCAGTCCCGAGGACTTGTATGATTCACAGAGGGCGGGAGGAAGGGTGTATCCTCAGTCTGAGTCAGGAGGCTCGCTGGCCGTGGGTTGCTGAGAATGGAGGTCTCAGGCCAACTACTACCCCCAGGACCTGACCTGCCAAGTGCAGCCACCCCAACCTGCCCAGCCCCGCTGCAGATACTTCTTTCTCATCTGTTATCACTACTTTGGCATTGTCCAGGATTCTGAGCTGAAAGAGTTCATGCCACCTGTCCAAAATTCCCAGCTTGCAAACTGGATCCTCTCCATGCAGTGTCAACCTACATGGGTCTTGACCCATTGATGCACAAGTTCTCAAAGGAGGAGCCACACAGGGAAAGTCATGGGAGATGGTGTGTCTTCCCACTCTCAGATCAAGCCACGCATACTGACCATGGGCCTGGAGTGCCAGCTGCCCCAGGAACTGGCCTTTCCCACCCAGTGGGGCCAGGCCCTGCCTGAGCTGCCCTCCCCTCCACCTTTCAGACCAGGTCCCAGGAGGAACCTCCTGAATACCCCTGCCTGGGGCCCATTAGCCCTGCTTACCCCTTGGGTAGGACTCTTGGTCCCTGGAAGGGGGTGGCCTTCCTAGTGTCAATGAGCAGGGGAAAGGCAGAGCCTTCAGGGAGGAAGAGAGGTTCCTAGGAAAGGCTAACACCACAGGCTGGGAGAGAAGGAGGGGACCTCCCCTTTGTCCAGGAGTCTAGCAGAAACTTCTAGGTACTAAATACTGTAAAGCAAGGGCTTCTCTTCTCCTAATGAGACACTGAGCTCTTCAGAGCTGCTCCTCCTCCAAGATACCAACAAGCTGTTGAAATCAGACCTGTGTGTGTCCTGGGAATTTATGTGCTCTGCCAGGTACGCAAATGAGAGGGGTGAGGAGGAAGCAGAGGAGAGAAGGCATCTGGCCATTCCAAGTGCTGGGGGCCATCAGGCGAAGGGGTCACCTGCAGAAGGGGTGATAGCCCTGACTGCTGACACCCTGGGGACTCCCTGTGGCAGGCACCTTCTAGAGACCTCACATACCTGCTCAGTTAAATCTCACCAGGAGCTCGGTGCAGAAACAGGCTCAGGTACACATGGCAAAGCTGGAGCTGGCTGCAGCCTCCTGACCTCAGTCCGGCACCTTCCTCCTTGTGCCGGATCACATCACCTTTCCCACATCACCCCTGCCTCTCCCCTGGCCAATGAAGATGAAAAGCGGAAGTGTGCTTTTCAAAAAGCCCCACCCAAGCACTGTTTTCTGGGTAACTTTCATGGGTTCCCTGGGCCTCCTATTCCTAACACATTCCTAACCCCAACCTCCTAACTGCTTATCCTCACCCACGTGAAGTCATAAACTGTGGAGGCTGCTTAGGTATTTATTTTAGTTAGTAAAAATGTCTTGGACTTTGCCAAGAGCCATTTGACTTTAATTGGAAACTTTTGAGGCATTAAAAATGCACCGAAGTTTAAGACGTGTCTGAAGGCTCTGGAATCATCGATCATGTGAGCGATGCTTGGACCAGGTGGAGCAAAGGCAACCTTTTAGCAAATCCACCTCCCTTAATGGACTCATTTATAACTCTCTGCAACATTGGGCAGCGTCTCTTCCTTAGAACTCTACTAGTGCCAGCCAACAGGGTTAAAAGCAGCCAACATCTGGTGACTGTAAATGGGGAACCCAGAAATAACAAAACATGACATAAACAAAAGGCAGCACAGAAAGGGGCAATACGGACACCCCCATGCTGTGGTCAAGGAAGATATTTCCTCTAAAATGTGCAGGAGGCTAGAGGAGAGGCACCATCTGCAGCCCATCCTAGAAACGTCAGCCATCAGCTTTGTTTATGGAGGATGTGCTGGATGCCAGGCCTGGTCAGGAAGCCTCCAGGCCAGGGCCGACTGCTCTGGCCCCACCTCCAGGCATATTCCCACTAGCCTCTCAGACTCCACTGCATGCAAGGCCTTGCTCATGCTCTTCCCTGTGCCTGGAGCATTCTCCCTCCCTCCCCTCATCTGTGCTGTCTCACTATGCCTGCATAACACATTGCCCTAAAACCTAGCAACTGAAAACAACAAACACTTATAACTGCACAGTTCCTGTGAATTTGCAAGGCAGGAGCAACTTTGCTGGGTGGCTCTGGCTTTGTTCTATTGTGAGGATGCAGTTAAGCTGTCAGCCAGGCCTGTGGTCTCATCTGAAGGCCTGACAGAGACTGGAGGATCTGCTTCTGATCCTTGTGACTTGGATCAGAGCTTGGACTCACTCCCATGGCTGTTGGCTGGAGACCTCAGCTTCTCACCGTGTGGACCTCTCCATAGGCTTCTGAGAGGGCTCACAACATGGAGACTAACTTCCCCTAGAGCGAGTGATCTGAGAAAGAGAGTCAAGATGGAAGGCACACAGTCTTTTATAACCTAATTTTGGAAGTGATATGCCATCACTTCTGCCATATTCTGTTGTGTATTGGTTTGAAAACATCCATCAAAGCTGAGTGCAGTGGCTCATGCCTGTAATCCCAGAACTTTGGGAGGCCATGGTGGGTGGGATGCTTGAGTCCAGGGGTTCAAGAACAGAGTGGGCAACATGGCAAAACCCTGTCTCTACAAAAAAATTAGAAATCAGCTGAGTATGATGGTACATGCCTGTAGTCCTAGCTACTACAGAGACTGAGGTGGGAGGATCACTTGAACCCAGGAGGTTGAGGCTGCAGTGAGCTGTAATCACACCATTGCACTCTAGCCTGGGTGACAGAGTGAGACCTTGTCTCAAAAATTAAAAAAAGAAAATATCCATCAAAATGCAGGTGTACCCAGAAACTCGGAATATGAATTTATTTGAAAATAGCGTATTTGGAGATGTAATTAGTTAAGATGAGGTTATACTGGATTAGGCTGGGTCCTAAATTCAATGAGTGGCATTCTAACAGAAAGGCTGCATTAGGACACAGATACCCAGAGGACACAGCGAGAGGGCTGTGTGAGGATGGAGGCAGAGACTGGAATGATGCCTCTAGGAGCAAAGGAACGCCAAGGATTACTGACAGCTGGGAGAGAAACATGGAAAGGATTCTCAGTCAGAACACATAGAAGGAAACAACCTGACCAACACCCTGATCCTGGCCTGGCCCCAGAACTGTAAGCAAATAACTTCTTGTAGTTTTAAGCCACCCAGTTTGTGGTACTTTGTCATGGCAGCCCTAGGAGACTCAAACACTTTGGTCACACACAAGCCTGGTCCACGTAGAAGGGACCGCAAGGCTGTGAGTAATAGGAGGTGGGACACCTGGCTGCCTATTGCAATGCCTAATGGACTCGATTCAGACTTCAGGCCTCAGCGACTGCAGCTTCCTCCAGGAGGCATGCCCTGACCCCAGGCTTCCTGGTGCCCTAGGCAGGCTCCTGGGACATCCGGGACTCCTTGGTAGCACACTTCCACTTGGGGCTGTTTCCACTGCCTTTCCACCCTCTTAGGCCAAAGTCAAGGGAGTTCTATCTGGTTGGCCACCTGCTTGCTCCTATACCTGGAGACAAGCACATGCTGGCATGCAAGAGGTGCTCCATAAATGCATAAGGAGTAGGTGGACGTGCTGTCCAGCTGCTACTCCTAGCACCCCTCCATCGTCAGCAATCCTTTCCCAACTTTACAGATGAAGAAACTGAGGCTGCAGAGCTGGTAGGACCACCCTCACCCCCTCACAAGATCACACAGCAAGTAGGCGGCAGAGCTGGGATTCAAACCCACGTCTTTCTAGCTCCAAGTCTTAGGCTTTTCCCACTGCACCAACACAACCTCACAGACATGCTATGTGGTCCCTGAGGAAAGGCATCTGTCTCACAGGGCAGCTCTGGAGAGAGACCCAGTTCTCATTGAGCAGGGGCAGCTGAGATGTGAACACTTCTCCCTGAGAATCCCCCACTAATTACCACAGCCATCCCCTGCTGACCTGGGCCCTGCTGCACTGTCTGGGCCATATGGGGCTCAGGACACCTTCTTTTGCTCCCCTAAGGACAGTGGAGACCCAGCCAGAACAAGAACAGATTTGATCATGGCTCAGGAGTGATGACAAGGAAATACACACAGAGGCTAAAAGGGGTCAATTCTCACCTGGTCTGCAAGAGCAGCAGAGAATGGTTATATCCCTATGGCCCACTCTTCCATGCATGCTTACTCATAGTCATGTGGGTGGATGCATGAGCAGTCTCTATTTCCCAGCCTCCTATGCAGGTTGGTATGGCCAGTGGCATCACAGCAGACATTACACATGGAACTTCATGGAAGTGATGTAAATAGAAGATGGTGAGCCTTTCTTTGCCACTTGTACTACTTCCTGCTTGCTGGAATGGCAGCTGTGATGGCTGGTGCTCAAGCAGCCATCTTTGACCACTGGATGGAAGCAGTGGATTGAGGAAGGATGAGCAGAAAGACAGAAGGACCAGGGTCCTTCATTCCTACCTCTACATCTTTTATTTGAAAGAGAAATAAATTTTGATCTCTCTTAAGCTACTGTAACTTTGGATTTTCTGTTCATGATGGTCAAACCTAATACCAATGTGTGGAGGAGATTGTGTCTTCTCTGCCTTTAGTTGAGGTTCTGCCATGAGAACTTTCAGATAGAGAACACTTGAGGGCCACTGAAATGAAGCCGGGGATTTGTGGTTCTGATGCCTCTCATTCAGCCCATTGGGGCTGGGAGCATGGTGGGCTGTTGAATGTCAGCTGTGTCTGGAGGCTCCTGCACACACCAGCGGCCTTCCTCCACCTCTTCATTTCCAGGACTCAGTCTCTTTTTCTGCGCCCAGGGACAGGGAGCTTGCATGTATTGAGCACCAATTGTGTGACAGGCAATGTAGTAGGTCTTATGTCAGTTGTCTCACGTAGCTCTCACCATTATGCCCCGAGACAGTGGGGGAATCTACAGAATAAGAAGCCGAGGGTCAGAGATGTCACTCGCAGCCTGTGTTCTTGATGATCGTGTGCTCTGGTGGCTGGAATCTTGCCTGGCACCAGTGGGGATGTGCAAAGGCCCTGGGGGAAAAGGCAGAGACGCTGGCTCCGGACTCGGACAGGATGTGATGATCACCCTCCCTCTTCGTCCTGGAGCCACATTCTCCGTGCAGGTGCCTCTGCAGGGTCACTGGACAGCAGTCTCCCACCCCACTCGGCAGCCTCCCACACACCAGGCTCTCTCTGACTGGACATCTGAGGTCACGTGCCCAGAACCAACTATAACTGTGGATTTGGCTGTTTGTCCTTTCAGCTCTCCCAGTTTTCCCTTGTGCAGTTTGAGGTTCTGTTTTTAGTTAGGACCATTATGTCTTCCTGGTGGATTGAGCTTTTTCTCATGATATAATGTCTCCCTTTGTCTCTAGTAATTTTCTTAGCTCTGAAGTCTACTTTATCTGATATTTACAGAAACATTTCTACTTTTAAAAAATTAATACTTGCATGCTATTATCTTTTCTAATCTTTTACTTTTAACCTGCCTATGTCATTAAAGTGAGGTCCTTGTAAACTACACACAGTCTGTGGTGTATTTCTACCCACTTTGCCAAACTCTGATCGGGCTCTATGTCAGATGGCTCTGAGGCCATCATGACAGCCAGGGCAATGCCATATGTGCTGACCAAGGACTAGGCCCCAGGGTCAGCCCCATCTAACCACCTGGACCCAGAGAAAAGGAGACCTGTGAGCCTCCAAAGAAAAACCGAAGATGGCAGGATGGAGGGCAGGCAGCAGAAACAGCTGCCATTGCCCTGTCCCTTCATCCACCAGGCACATTGTGGTCTCAGACAAAGGGGCAGACAGTCTTGTCATCCTGTTCCACCTCTATGCTTCTGCTCTGAGGTCAGGGGTGGCTTATAGAAGGCTCCTCAGAGGGGCTGTTTCCCAGCCTTCTGCCTTCCCACACGTCCAGGTTCCAGCATGCCTTGGGACCTGGCAGCTGCGATTGTGTCTGACAACACCCCAGCTCTGTGCTCACAGAGCCAAGAGCCAGGTAGAGTCAGAGGAGGCAGACCAACTTGAGGGCACCTGGGATTGTGCACCTGTGCCAAATTATCAGACAGGTGCAGCAGGACAGCCAGAATTCTGGGAAGGGGCAAGTCAGGGAGCTCTGTGCCCTTTAGAAAGGCCCGTGGGGCAGGGGCATTTTTGGCAGGAGGGAGGAGGGCTTCATTCCAGTAATGAGGGAGCCAGAGCACTCAGCACCCGGTGGGCAGGATCTGCTCCTCACAAAGCTGGGTGCTACCCAGACCCCATTCACATCCTGAACCTGCACAGTCTTCCCGCTGCCAGGTACTTCCCAGGTGCAGATACGGAGCTGAAGGAAGGTGCCCAGGGGCGCACCACTGCTCAGGGCAGGCCAGGACTCGAGGGAGGGCTATGTGGCCCCAGAGCTTGGGCTCTTCCGGGAAATCGGGTGTGTGTTCTCCCAAGAGGAACAAAAACATTCAGCCATTTTTACAGGGGGTGGGGGCAGGGGTTGAACCCCCTCACAGTCACAAGCCAGCTTGAAAGCGTGGCCAGGTCCTGTCCTCCCTTGCACCCATCTCCTCACCTGCTGGGTGCAGGAGTATTTCCTCGCTCCTGGGGCTGTGGAAGGTGGCATGCCCAGGTGGCATGCCCTGGGGCTGTGGGAGGTGGCAGGCCTGGGAACCCTATGGTGGACTCACAGCCAGGAGTGAGGCCCACACGGGCAGGAGGAAGGTATTTTTCCTCTGCTGGGTCTGAATGGACATTGCCTCCTCTAACTCTGTCCTTGCTGTCTCCCCGCTGAGTCCAGCTCCATCCCAGAAGGCACAGGAGTGCCCCCTGTGTTTCAGGAGCTCTCCTGGCTTCTGCAGACGTTCCTGAGGGGCATCAGCATGACAGCTGTACTCTGGGGACTGGGAAAGATTTGGACTCAGAACTCAGAACAATGCTGCTGGGGCCTCTGCCCTCAGCTCTGACTTCCAAAGATCCAGTGGGAAGGGGGAGAGAGGATCCAAAGATCCAGGGGGAGAGAGGATGAGGCCAAGTCATCAGAAGGAACAAGGAAGCTCTGTACATCCTTATGAGGACTAATCTCCAAGACAGAATAGCAAGTTAAAAAATCCCAAGGCACAACATCTGTGCACCTAGACGGTATTTGTTTAAAATTGAAGCATATATGGATCAAATGTTTGCGCATAGAGAAAACCTGGAAGGACATGCAGGAAATAGGTGGGATGGGGTGGCTGGGACTGAATAGGGAGGGAAGGGATTTTCCCATGCACCCTTTTCTACCTATTGAATTTTGAATCATGGAAAAGAGATACCTGTTTTTAAAAAGAAAATAAATCATATTTGAAACATAAAGTTTCCATGTTTTGTTTTGTTTTTTGTTCTAAACCAGCTTTGATTAACATCTCGGTGGTTTAATTTTCCAACCTGTTTGGAATTTGATTCAGATGAAATTAGACGGTTTAGCCACACTGCAAGTCTAACTCTGAGAAAGTCTTCCTGCATCACTTGCCTTTTGGTGTCTTCAATTTTAGTGGGCAGGTAACCTCTGTGAAATTCTAGGCTTAGACTTTTTTTTTTTTTTTTTTTGAGACGGAGTCTCACTCTGTCGCCCGGGCTGGAGTGCAGTGGTGCAATCTCGGCTCACTGCAAGCTCTGCCTCCTGGGTTCACGCCATTCTCCTGCCTTAGCCTCCCAATTAGCTGGGACTACGGGTGCCTGCCACCACGCCTGGCTAATTTTTTGTATTTTTAGTAGAGATGGGGTTTCACCGTGTTAGCCAGGATGGTCTGGATCTCCTGACCTCGTGATCCGCCCGCCTCAGCCTCCCAAAGTGCCGGGATTACAGGCGTGAGCCACCGCAACCGGCCTAGGCTTAGACTTTTATATGGCATGGTAGTTATTGCATGGCTATGAATTCTCTGGGTTCTCCGATAGCACTAATTGGTTTCTTAAAAGTGAAGTAGTTGGTTTTTACACAAAGAATGTCACTGTGCTATATCCCATCATTTCATGGCATTGGAGACCAGCAGTGAAGCCTTCCATACTTACCTGTCTGAAAGACAGCAGAGCTCTGCAGCCAGGCTGCCTGGCCTCCAACCTGGCTCCACCACCTACAGGCAAATCACTCAGACTCCCTGGCCATCAGTTGTCACCTATGTAATGAGAATACTCATGATATCAACCTCAGAGGGCCACCAACAGTCAAAAAAGAAAAAGACCTATTCCACACAAGAAACAAAAGAAAAAATAGGTAAACTGGATTTCATTAATATTAAATACCTTTATGCACCAAATTACTCTATCAAGAAAGGGAAAAGACAATCCCCAGAATGGAAGAAAATATTTGCAAGTCAATGTCTGAAAAAAGTCTAGGGTCCATAATAAATAAAGAACTCTTGCTAGGCATGGTGACACATGCCTGTAATCCCAGCTACTCAGAAGACTGAGGTGGGAGAATTACTTGAGTGCAGGGGTTTGACACCAGCCTGAGCAATGTAGCAAGATCTCGTCTTAAAATTTTTTAAGTTTTAAATTTAAAAAAGAACTCTTACCACTTAATAGCAAAAAGACAAACAACTCAGTTATAGAATGGAGGAAAAGACTTGAATAGACATGTCTGAAGAAGATATTCAAATGGCCAACAAGCACATGAAGATGGCTGACACCATTAGTCATAAGGAAAATGCAAATCCAAACTATGAAGAAATGCTACTTCACACCCACTAGTATGGCTAAAATTAAGAAAAATAAACAGAAAATAATAAGTGTTGGTGAGGATGTGGAGAAACTGGAACTCTCATACATTGCTGCTAGAATGTAAAATGAATGGTACAGCTGATGTGAAAAAACAGTATGACAGTTCCTCAAAATTTAAACGTAGAATTACCCTTCGACCAAGCAATTTTACTTCTGGATATATTCCCAAAAGAATTAAAAATGGTGTTCAACAAAAACTTGTAGATGGATGTGCATAGCACAGCATTCAGAATGACGTGGAATGCTTCCCAAGTAGTGGGAACATCCCAAATGTCCATCAAGGGATGAATGGATAAATAAAATGTGGTAATACAGGCAATGGAGTGTTATCCAGCCATAAAAATGAACAAAGTATTGATATATACCACAACACTGATGAACCTCAAAAATATCATGCTAAATGAAAGACACAAGACACAAAAAGCCACAGTAGAGCCTATTCTGGACATGTCACATAAACGGAATCATGCAATAGAGACACGGGGGCAACTAGCTGTTGCTAGGGATAGGGGAGGAGAGAACAGAGAGTGACTGCTTAAACGGGACAGGGTTTCCTTTAAAGGTGATTAAAATGTTATAGAAATTAGTATTGGTAGGCCAGGTGTAGTGGCTCATGCCTGTAATCCCAGCACTTTTGGAGGCCAAGGCAGGCAGATCGCCTGAGGTCAGGAGTTTGAGACCAGCCTGGCCAACACGGTGAAACCCTGTCTCTACTAAAAACACAAAAATTAGCTGGGTGTGGTAACAGGTGCCTGTAATCCCAGCAACTCAGGAGGCTGAGGCAGAAGAACTGCTCAAACCCGGGAGGCAGAGGTTGCAGTGAACCAAGATCACAGCACTGCACTCCAGCCTGGGCAACAGAGAAAAACTGTCTCAAAAAAAAAAAAATGTATATTGATGACAGTTGTACAACATCGTGAATACACTAAATGTAACTAATGATAAATTTTATGTTATGTGTATTTTGCCACAATAAAAGAATATAAAAATCTTTAAAGTCTATTCCCCCTAGCCAAAAAATGAAAAAGGGTAGCCTAATAGCAGAAAACTGGCAATACCCACCCTACTCCAGCCAAAGATGAAGGGAAACCCATACCCACCTTGCCCTTGTGGTTTCAGCAGGTCTGAACAGGAAGTTAACCTTCCATTCTCTGCTTAGTATTACTCTGGGTAGTATTGAGTGCTGTTCATCTTCCATCCTCTGCCCAGCAGAAGCAGGTGGCACCCCAATTCTCCTGCCAGTGGTGTTAGTGTGATCCAGTGGCAAGCTAAGCCTCCATCACCTCCAGCATCAATAAGACTGAGCAAAGTGATATAAGTCAGGGCTCCTGGTGTCAGTGAGGCCAGGTGGGGAACTGAGTTTGCATCTCTCCCTGCAGCAACAAAACAGTATGAGCCAGCCCTCCTCTTCCCCTCCCTGGTATCAGCAGGAAGGTGATCTTACGTCTCCATTAAGAGACAGTGCAGTGATTTGATTTGGTACCACACTTCAGCTAAGAAGGTATCAGCGGGGCCAAAGGGAAAGCTAAATATTCACACCCACTTGCCCCTTGTATTATATGAAGACAGGGGACTTCCAGATTAAAAGAAGAAAAAAAAGAAGATTAAATAGAATCAACAGTTTCATAATATAATCACCATTCATCAACAATGAGATGTGTTAGATGTGGAATGATCTGAAGAGATGAATACTGAAGCCAGTATTACACTGATACCAAGACCAAACAACAAATACAGTACTAAAAAAGACAACTACAGACCAATATCTCTCATGAAATCAGAGGCAAAAATCCTCAAAAAAAAATAAGCAAATCAAACCCAGCAATGTGAAACAAAAAGTTATACACCGTAACCAAGTGGGATCTATTCCATGAATGCAAGGTTGGTTCAATATTTTAAAATCAATCAATGTAATTCACCATATCAGCAGGTTAAAGGAGAAAAATCATTGTACAAAATGATTGTATCAATTGATGCAAAAAAAGCATTTGACAAAATTCAACACCCATTCATGAAACAGACTTCAGCAAATTAGGAATAGAGGGGGAACTCTCACAACTTCATAAAGAGTATGTACAAAAAAACCTATATTTAACATCTTACTTAAATGGTGAAAGACTGAATGCCTGCCCTCTGAGTTTGGGAAAAGGGAAACAATGTCCATTCCCACTACTCTTATTCCACATATAGTGAAGTTCTAGTCTGGCAATAAGACCAGGGGAAAAAGCACTTGTGTTGTAAAGGAAGACACGAAACTATCCTTATATGTAGGTGACATGGTTATTTGTGTAGAAAATCTAAAGGAATCTACAAAAAGATTTCTAGAACTAATAAATGAGTGCAGCAAGTTTGCAGGATACCAGAGCAACATGCAAAACTCTATTGCATATCTAGCAATGAACATGTGAAAATCGAAATCAAAAACGATACCATTTACACTCGCTCCAGAGAAAACAGAATACTTAGGTGAAATGTAGCATGTACAGAACCTGAAATGTTTATAGTTACAAAATGTTGATTAAAAAAAATTAAAGACCTAAATAAATGGAGAGCCATACTATGTTCACAAATTGGAAGACTCAGCATCGTAAAGATGTCAGTTCTCCCAAACTGATCTATAAGTTTGATGCAATCCTGACGAAAATCCCGACATGGTTTTTGGTAGACATAGACAAAGTTTTTCTAAAATGCATATGGAAAAGCACAGAGCCATGGGTAGCTAAAGCACTGTAGACAAAGAGGAGGAATAAAGTATGGGGAATCTCCACACTCAGCCTTAAGGCTTACTCCACAACTACAGTGACAAAGACCGTGTGGTGCTGGTGGAGGGATGGACACACAGATCCATGGAACAGAACAGAGATCCCACAAAGAGGCCCACATGAGCATGCTCAATCGGTTTTTTTTATAAAGGTGCAAAAACAATTCAATGGAGGACGAATAACTTTTTCAACAAATGGTGCTGGAGCAATTCCACATCCAAAGACAAAACAATGAACCTGGACCTAAACCTCATACCTTTTACACACGTTGGCTCCAATGGATTACTGAACTAAATGTGAAACATAAAACTAAAAGAAAAACTTTTTTTAAATAGGGGGAAATATTTATGATCTAGGCGAGGCAAAGGGCAACACCAACAAATGATTCATAAGAGCCTGATTGATAAATTGGACCCCATCAAGTCAAAATCTTTTGCTCTATCAAAGACTCTGTTAAGAGGATGAAAAGGCAAGCCAATAACTGGAAGAAAATATCTATAAACCACATATAAAAAAATACCAGTACCTCAAAGATAGAAAGAACTCTCAATACTCAACCAAAAAAAACCCAACAAACCAATTAGAAAATGGAAAAAAAAATACACGAACAGCCATGTCATTGAGGATACTCCATTAGCAAACAAGTACATGAAAAGATGTTCAATGTCATTAGCCATCAGGGAAATGCAAATTAAAACCACAATGGAGTGTTATCTACACACCCATCAGAATGGCTAAAATAAAAAATAGTGGCAATGCCAAATGCTGGCAAGGATATGAAGAAACAAGGGCACTCATACTTTCCTGGTGAGAATTTAAAATGGTACAGCCATTCTGGAAAATACTTCAGCAATTCCTTGTAAACTTAAAGATAGAGCTACTAAAAGACCTAGCAGTTGTACTCTTGTCCACTTATCCTAGAAATGGAGACTCACACAGAAACCTGGATGTGAATGCTCATATCAGCTTTTTAAAACATTTTAATTTTTTTTTTTTTTTAGACAGAGTCTCCCTCTGTCACCAGGCTGGAGTGCAGTGGCATGATCTCAGCTCACTGCAATCTCTGCCTCCTAGGTTCAAAAGATTCCCCTGCCTCAGCCTCCCAAGTAGCTAGGAATACAGGCGCACACCACCATGCCCTGCTAATTTTTTTTTTTTTTTGTACTTTAGTAGAGATGGGGTTTTACCACATTGGCCAAGATGGTCTCGATCTCCTGACCTCGTGATCTGCCTGCCTTGGCCTCCCAAAGTGCTGAGATTACAGGCATATTAGCTTTATTTGTAATAGCTGAAATCTGGAAACAGCTCAGATAGTCTTCAGCGGGTGGAGATAACCTGTGGTATGTTCATACCATGGGGCACCCCTCAGCAACCAAAAGGAAGGAAGTTATGATGTACACAAAATTGTGGATGAGTCTCTAAACAATTATGCTGAGTCAGGGAAAAAAAGCCAAGCAGGAAAGGTTATATGCTATATAAATCCATGTCTATGATAGTCTAGAAATGACAAAATTATTGAAATAGAGAACAAATTAGTTGTTGCCAGGGTCAGGGACAGGGTGAGAAGGAAGGAAGTGGATGTGACTATGAAAGTTTAACATGAGGGATCCTTGGGATGATGAAAGTGTTCCGTGTCTGGGCTGTGTCAATGTCAGTATCCTGGCTGTGACACTGTACTGCAGTTGTTTTTCAAGATATTACCATTGGAAGAAGCAGGGTAAAAAGGTACAAGGATCTCTCTGTATCATTTATTACAACTGCATGTGAATTTACACTTAACTCTAGATAGAAAATGTAATTTAAGATAATCAACAATGTAACAAAATGATGCTTCCCACTCACCACCGCAGAGCCCACACTGTTGGAGCAGGGGACCACACCCAACTCTGGTAGCCCTTCTCTTTGTCTCAACCACCTGGGGCTCCCCTCCATAGTACAAATCCCTGACCCCAGAACCAATGGAGTCCAACTAGAAAATTGTGACATTATCTCAAAAAACTGCCTGTTACCAAGTCAGCCCCAGGAACGAAGCTGAACCTCCTTTGCAAACCCATGCCTTTGAAAAAGCAGTGCCCATAAACCCGGGACAAATGGACTTTGAGGGGATATGGGCTGAAAAGGGGGCTTTGCCCGCCAAGGCTCCATTCCTCATGGGGAAGGCACTTGGACCTAAAGGCACTTGGACCATTCACAAGTTCTTGGCTCCACCCGGGTCTGCTCATAGATCTCCTCTCATGGAGGAAGTTGCCAGGAACACCCTCAAGGGGAAACAAGTTGCTGTGGTGGAATGGAGAGGGACGGTCTGGGGCCCGCGTTGCACCCCTCCTGGGCAGCCTCTGCGCTACCAGCTTCCCTGCAGCCACAAACCGAGTTTTGTCCCAGTCACCAGCCAGGATTATTCTGCAAAAAGCCCTGATCCCTCAGAATATTGTCTGTTGAGGTGCTGGCATTCTGGAATGTCACCTTGGGAAGAGAATAGCCAGGGAAGCTGGGAAGTTGCCACCACGAAAAATGTCAGGGAGTTGGGTAAAAGATCTCTTCCCGGAAACTGCAAGAAATTGACCTCTGGCCTTGCTCACCCTGGGGACAGACAGCTCATGCACCTCCATCATGCCCTTCAGGCCCCAGCGCTTGTTATGGCTTGTTTCCATTTGTGTATTTTTCATTCAACAAGCATGGGGTGAGCTTTGGGGCAGTGAAAACTTAGTGTTGAGTCACAAAGAACTGGGTTCCAGTCCTCTCTGGGTAACTTCAGAGCTGCCTCCTTGGGTAAGATGTGCTCCCTACAAGTCACATTCACCATCTGTGAAAAGCAGGTAATAGGTCCCCTGTTTTCTTGCCTATTACTTGTTTTCATGTGATGACTAGAAGTAATCTGTGAGAGGCACTAGTGTGTTGGGGTTCTTCAGAGAAACAGAACCAAGAGAATATACCTCTGTCCACACCATATATATAGTGTGGTACTGTGGGGTGCTTTTTTTTTTTGGTTTGGGGGTTTTTTTTTGAGACAGGGCCTCAGTCTGTCACCCGGGCTGGAGTTCAGTGGCACTATTTTGGCTCACTGCAGCCTCAACCTCCCAGTCTCAGGTGATCCTCCCACATCAGCTTCCCAAGTAGCTGGGATTACAGGCACATGCCACCATGCCTAGCTAATTTTTTGTATTTTTTGTAGAGAGGGGGTCTCACCATGTTGCCCAGGCTGGTCGTGAATTCCTGGGCTCAAGTGATCTGCCTGCTTTGGCTTCCCGAAGTACTGGGATTACACCTCAAAACCACTCCTGGCCGGCGGTATTGTGGTTTTAATTTGCATTTCCCTGATGGCTAATTATACACACACACACATAACACACACAAACACTGAGACAGATATATATATATATATCGAATCTCTATGTCCTCTCTTTCTCATATATATATATATACGTATATATATATATATGGAGGCATTTGCAATGCGTTATGAAGCATTGGCTTGTGTGTTTATGGAGGGGCTGAAGTCCCGCAGTGTGGTGTCTGCAGGCTGGAGACCCAGGAAAGCGGTGCTGTAATTCCAGTTTGAGTCCAGACACCTGAGAAGCATGGGAGCTAAGCGTGTAGGTCCCAGTTTAAGGTCCGAATACTAAAGTCACAGCACGAACAGGCAGGCAGGAAGAAAAGGGGCAGAGCCCTGCTCCCTCTGCCTTTTTGCTCTATTTGTGCCTTAGAGGGATTTGTTGAGACCCACCACATTGGGGAGGGCCACGTGTTTTGCTCAGTCCACCAATTCAAGTGCTGATTTCATCCAGAAAGGCCCTCACAGACACACCCAGAAATCACGTGTAACCAGCTAGCTGGACACCCCGTGGCTCAGACAAATTGACACATAAAATTAACCATCATAACTGGATACCGTGCGTTCATCAACACATCCTTCATCAACTGTGGTTGTTGGTTGTTGGGAACATTTGGTCTTGGCCTCCCTACATTCATTCCTGCCTCTTGCATCCGCATCTTTGACTGACACTTGGGGAGTGTTCCTCCTCCCTCCTCCCCACTTGGTCTGTGGAGCAGGGATGAGGCTCTACCACTGATGGGAAACATGTGACCAGGCCTAGCGAATCAACATGGTGTGCTCCCCACCCTTACCCCCACAAGGCTCAGAAGTGGCCCTGCCTCACTGGGGAGGTTGGCATAGAGTCTTGCAGCTCTGTGCAGGGTTGGAGTCAGGAAAGGGTGATGCCAGAACTGCTCATGGCTGCCTGTGACCACCAGGGCAGGCCCGTCTGATGTTAGAGTCAAAAATCATTAAGTGGAGCCCAGAAATTGAGCAGGACTCAGGATCCTAGTAAGATCACTGGGACACCTGTATCCAGTCACACCTGAGGCCAGTTGACCCTGAACTGTTTCACGAAAGACCCACTGGAGTCCAGCACCTGCTTAAACAGTTAGGCTGAGGCTCTGTCCCTTGGGTCCACCAAGGAGACAATGATGGGTAAGAACTTATCACTTGCCCTGAGTCTCTAACATCCCAGACCCATTAAAGAAAACAAATTGAGAACAGTGTTGTAACCACTATAGGGGTCAAAGCTAGCCACAGTGTGAGTCCTGAGGAGGAGGGATCAAGGAATGAATCTCTGAGCCCTGATAGGGATAGAATCTATGATATGGATGGAATCTAACGTTCTGGGGGTCCTAGACCCCTGTGAGAATATGATGGAGTTCTGTGCCCATGACCCACAACAATGCACATTTATGAGCACACACACCCTATGCACATGCACACACACGCACCCTACACGTGCATACACGGGTGCACACACACGCACACACACACGCACACACACTTGCCTGCATGCACACAATGTCATCCACAGCATCGGTCATCATAAACCCAGTCTATGAACCCTCCCCTGCTCGCGGCACACTGGGGACCAGGAACAGCTTCACAGATGTGGCAGTGATAGGCAGAGAGAATGGCCCCGGTGAGGCATCCCCAGGTGGAAGGGATGGAGGGGCAAAGGCACAGTAACACAAAGGCCACAGTGTCAGGGAACATGTAAGCAACACCTACAACAAACTGCAAGGTGGAGCAGGCAGTGGAGTGTTCCTGCTTAGGGATGGAACCCCAGATCAGGAAGCCCAGGCCTGAGCATTCTTGTGTCCTGAACCTCCAGCCAGAGCCACGTGGTCAGGAAACAAGAAAACAGAGACAACCACAAGAGGAATCTAGGCTCATCCAGGCCAGCTGCTTGGCATCTCCAAACCACACACTGCAGACAGGAGCTCTTCCTGTGAATGAGGTCTGTGCCTCTCTCTTTTTCAAGAGAGAAATCTTGGCTTAGCCAGAAGCAGAAACCACTAAGAACTGCATTGCTCTTCTCCACTTGGCCTGGACAGCAAGTCACCTGAGAGGTTTAGGGAACAAACAAACAAAGCAGATCCAGACTCCATCCTTGACCTGATGACTTAGAGTATTGGTGTGAGTCATAATCAGATAGATGATATAGATAGATAGATGATGATAGATGATGATAGATGATAGATAGATAGATGATAGATAGATAGATGATAGATAGAGATAATAGAGATAGATGGGTGATACATAGATGATAGGTGGATAGATAGCTAGATGGAGATAGATAATAGAGAGACAGATGACAGGTGGATGGATAGATAGATAGAGATAATAGAGAGCTAGATAGGAGATATATGATAGGTAGACAGAGACAGATGATAGATTATAAGTGGATAGATAGGTGACAGATTTTGATGGATAAGTGGATGATAATAGATGATAAGTAATATATAAATTTTGATAGATTTTGATAGATAAAAGATGATGATGAAGACAGATTTATATAGATGACAAAAATAAATAAATTTTAACAGATAGAGTTAAGATAAATGATAGCTAGCTAGCTAGATGACAGATCAATGATAGGTAGATGATACACAGATCATAGATAAGATAGATGATTGATACATAGATCATAGATAAGATAGACAGATGACTGATAGATGATAGATAGATAGATAGATATAGATGATAGATGATAGATGATAGATAGATAGATAGATAGATGATAGATAGATAGATAGAGATAGATAGATAGATGGGGCACTCAAGGAGGGGGCCCAGGGTCTCCCCTCCACTGAACCTGAACCAGGATATAGACAGGGCACCATGAGGTGTGATGCCACTAACTGAAACCAGAGAGGGATGGCAAGTTGCTGAGGCTCACACAGCGAGCCCGCAGCTGAGCCAGCTCCCCATTCCAGGGTAGGGTTTCTGCCACTCTAGGCAGCCTCTTCCACAGTCCCCATTTGACTCCAGAGCTCAGAGGCCACAGCAGGCACAGACACCTCGTCTTGTCCTGGCTGCAGCCCAAACCATCACCCTACATGCCCTGATTTTCAATCAGATGGAGCAGGAGGACTGGGCTGAGGGCAGTGGGGCAAGAGTGAGGATGACGAGCAGGGCCATATTCTGGCCTCTGTCCCGTTCTGGTCCATAGCGGGTCGGCAGGCAGGCCTACCAGTTCTCATATGTGACTGTATCAGGTTCCAGCTGGCCACCACTACAGCCTGGCTGGATTCTATTCTTAGATTTCCCAGCAAACCTCATTCGGAAAGACAGAGACAGAAAACCTCGAAAATGACCACCCAGCACTGTTCCTGAGGCCTGGAGTTGGGGGACATGGCAACATCTGGTTTCTGACTGGAAGGAACATGGAAACCCCCAAATTTCCTCAATGCTCAGAAGAGGAAACTGAGGCCCAGAGAGGTGAGTGGCATGCCCAGTTTCACCTGCAGAGAGGCAGGGTTGGCACCCCTCCCAGCAGCACCCTCTGGAGCCACCCTGGTCATAGGCAGCCAGAGTTGGCAGGGCCCTCTGTTGGCCGGAAGGCAGGGAAACTGAGGCCCAGAGAGGAGCTAGAGAAAGCTGGAGCCACTCCTCAAAGCAACTGACTACAAGATGTGGTGCCTGACCTTAACACACAGTGGGATGTCGGGAACACAATGCTCCCCATACTGACTGGACCACGGCCTCCGTTTTCTCTCTTCAGAACTCATCGAGGGGGGCAGTGACCCCTGGAGGCCTCTCTGGGAAGCATGAAGTAATAATACCAGTAAAAAGCCCTATACCCTATATCCCAGGCTCTGTTCTGTTTCCATTACCCGGCTGGCCAACAACCTAAGCACCTACTGTATGTGGAGCACCCAACACCTGTAACCAGGGCTGGATATAGGTGTTTGGCACACAGTAGGTGCTTAATAAGTTCCATCTCCTTCTTCCCCCCGCAGTCATGGTTTGCTCAGAAGTGCTTCCTAACCACCAACTCAAGGCCACCAGTTCCATGACATCATTCAGAGGGATGTTGTCCAAATACGGCAGAGCAGCTCCTATCCCTGCCCACACCCTCCTGGTGCCCCCCAAAGCTCAGAAGTGGAGGTCACTGCATGCTTTCTTCTCTGGCAGCTGGATACTGGATAGGCCCTTCAGGAAGCCAGTGTCAGTGCAGAGAATACAGCTTCAAAGACAGATGCGGCAGTTTTTAAATGTGGCTGTGAGCTATTTAACACTGCTCCATCAAGAAGTGGGTCTGCTTGCCCCTTTTGAATCTGGTAAGCTATGGCTGCTTTGACCAAGGAAAGAGTCAAGGAACAGAACTGTGTGACTTCCAAGGCCAAGGCACAAAAGGCCATGCAGCTTTTACCTTGCTCACTGGAACACCCACCTTTGGAGCCCCAAGAAGTCCCACTGCTCTGGGCTACCATGCTGTGAGGAAGCCCAAGCCACACAGAAAGCCACATAGAGTCACTCCAGTCAATAGTCCCAGCTGGCCTGTCCCTCAGCTGTCCCAGTCCCTTTGAAAGAGAAGAATGCTATCTTTAAGTGGACCATCATGCTCAGCAATCCTAGCTCCCAACTGTTGAAGTCACACAAGACCCTTTGGTTGTCCCAGCAGAAGTACCAGATATTGTAGAACAGAGATAAGTTGTTCCCACTGTGCCCTGTTCCAGTTTCTGACCCACAAAATCTTTGCGAATAATAAGATTATTGTTGTTTGGAACCACAAAGCTTTGGGGTGGTTTACTATGCAGCAATAGATATTCAGAATACAGGCATACCATGGAGATATTACAGGTTTGGTTCCAGATCACAATAATAAAGCAAATGTTAAAATAAAGCAAGTCACACACATTTTTTGGTTTCCCAGTGCAGGTAAAAGTTATGTTTACACTACTCTGTAGTATACTAAGAGTGCAACAGTATACAGTCTAAAAAATTTTACGTACCTTAATTTTAAAATACTTTATTGCTAAAAAATTCTGACACTGAGACATAAAATGAGTACATGCTCTTGGAAAAATTGTGCCAATAGACTTGCTCAATGCAGGGTTGCCATAAATCACCAATTTGTTAAAAATGCAATATCTGTGCAATGAAATAAAACAAAGTGCAATAATATGAGGTATGACTGTATAGGATTATTGGGTACTGGGTTCTGGGTCCAAGGCCCAGCCCTGCAGTGGACCAGTTGTCTGGATCTCTCTGAGTTTCAATTTCCCCACATGTAAAAGGATCAAAGTTGGTCGCAGAACACGGATGACAAATACACAATACATGTGCTCCCCCATCCCATTCCTGGGCAGATATTACTAAATGCACACAGTATTGCTTTCCATGCTCATCCTTATACCCTCAAGAGAGCCCTCCTAGCAAGCACAGGCATCAGTTAAACTTGCCGTCAATGAGGGGCCACAACACCCACCCCCTAGAGTTCCTACGGTGACCAAGTACACTTGCTCTACACAAGGCTTGCCTGGTACCCAGGTGTGGCTCAGAGAGTCCCTTTCTGGGCACCATATCATCTCTCAGTCAGGGGGTTTCATGAAAGAATGCTCAAGAGTGTGATCAGGAAAATGGTGAACTGGGAAGAACCAAGCTCCTTTTCCTCCACAGTAACATTCTTCCCCCACCTCCAAAAACATCAAGCAGCAACTATCAGAACAAATTGTGTCCAAAGTCTGGAAAGCAGTCAAGTGTTTAGAGCAATCAAGCTAATGCCCAATAAGAAAATAATCTTCAAAATATTAATAGTAAGAAAGTTTTTTTTAATCTGTTCTTCTCCCACCCCCTCCCTGGTGCAGCATGTCTTGGTGTTGAGGTGGTGGCAGGCAGCCTGTGGACTCCATTTGGGATCATCAAACAAACAACAGGAAACCCTAGAGAAGAGAAAGAAACTGACTTAAAAGTTGCTATCAAATTCAACTTACTAGACCAAGATTTTTAAATGACTCTTAAAAATGCTCAAAGAGCTAAATCAAAACAGGTACAAAGGGCTGAAGGAAATCAGGGAACAGATATAGGAACAAAATGAGAATATAAATAAAGAGAAATTATAAAAAGGAGCCAAACAAAAATTCTGGATAGCATAATAACTGAAATTTGAAAAACTTACTTGAGGGTTTAATAACAGATTTGGGCAGGCAGAACAAAAAAAAATAGTTAACTTGAAGAAAGAGCAATTAAAACTATTGAAGCTGAGGAACAGAAAGAAAAAGCAATGAAAAAAGTGAATGGAGCCTAAGGGACCTGTGAGACACTATCGAGCATAACAACATATGCATTGCGGGGATTCCAAGTAGGAAAACTCAAAGACATCCATACGAAGACACATTGTAATTAAAGTAGTAAAACTAAAGACAAAGGGAAAATGTTTAGAGCAGCAAGAGAAGAGCAACATGTCACATGTGACAAGAAATTCATTATAAGATTATCAACTGATTTCTCATCAGAAACCTCAGAGGCCAGAAGGCAGTGGGAATGACGCATTTGAAATGCTGAGTGAAAACAAAAACAAAAACAAAAAAACCTTAGGATGAAAAGAAAGGATCTCAAATGTAACCTGAACCTGCATAAAGAAATAAAGATTTCCAATAAAGGTAAATACATGAGAAAATGTAAAAGCCAATAATATTTGAAATTTGGCTTAGAACTCCACTGTTTATTTTCTATGTGATTTGAAAGTCAAATCTATGTTACTGAGCACACGATGTACAAAGACGTAATTTGTGACGATAACCTAAAAGGGCAGACAATGCTGTATAGAAGCACTGATTTGTATACTGTGGAAGTTAAGTTGATATCAATTTGAATTGATAACTTTCTCATATTAACCACAAAGAAAATATCTATACACAAAAGGAAATGAAAAGGGAATCAAAACTCTTCACTATTTTTTTAAAAGTCAACAAAACACAAAAGAATGTAGTAATGAGAGCAATGTAATAAAACAAAGTTCAATAATATGAAGTATGTCTGGTAGGATTATACAGAGAGTAAAAAGCTATATTCTTTTGAGAAACAAAAAGCTATAAGATATACAGAAAACAAAGAACAAAATGACAACAGTAAGTCTTTCCACATTAGTAATTACTTAGATTAAACTCTCCAATCAAAAGGCAGATTGACAGAATGAATAAAAAATGATTCAACTATATACTGTCTATAAGAATCTCACTTTAGATCTAAAGACAAAATAGAGGCCAGGTACGGTGGATCACACCTGTAATCCCAGTACTTAGGGAGGCCAAGGTGGGTGG
The DNA here is from genome assembly GCF_009828535.3 of Hylobates moloch. Taxonomy (NCBI): domain Eukaryota; kingdom Metazoa; phylum Chordata; class Mammalia; order Primates; family Hylobatidae; genus Hylobates; species Hylobates moloch. The sequence goes on along the minus strand of NW_026652285.1, from coordinate 66,152,812 downwards.
ATCACTTGAGGTCAGGAGTTCAAGACCAGCCTGGCCAACATGGTGAAACCCCATCTCTACTAAAAATACAAAAATTAGCCAGGCCTTGTGGTGCATACCTGTAATCCCAGCTACTTGGGAGACAGAGCCCCAAGAATCACTTGAACCCAGGAGGCAAAGGTTGCAGTGAGCTGAGGTCATGCCACTGCACTCCAGCCTGGGCAACAGAGCAAGACACTGTCTCAAAAGACAAAATAGATAAAAACTAATAAGATGAAAAAATATTTCATGCAAATAGTAACCAAAAGAGAGCTGGAATAGCTCTACTAATATCAAACAAACAGACTTTCAGTCAAAACAATTCGAAGAAGTAAAGAGAGTCATTATATATTGATAAAAGGGTCATTCACCAAGAATGCATAACAATTATGAAAATATATGCACCAAACAACCAAGCACCCAAATATACAAAGAAACATTAACAAAATTAAAGGGAGAAACAGACAACTCTACAATAATAATTAAAGATTTCAATACCTGATTTTCAATAATGGATAGGACAACCAGACAGAAAGCCAATAAAAAAACAGAGGACTTGAACAACACAAAAACCAATTAGACCTAAAGGACATATACAGAACAGTCCACCCAACAACAGCAGAATACAGGTTCTTTTCAAGTACATGTGAAACATTCTCCAGGATAGAACATGTTAGGCCACAAAACAAATCTTACTACTTTTTCAAAAAATTGAACTCATACAAAGTATCTTTTCTGATCACAAGGAATGAAACTATAAATTATTAACAAAAAGAAAACTAAGGCTATGCATGGTGGCTCTCATCTATAATCCCAGCACTTTGGGAGGCCAAGGCATGCAGATCACCTGAGGTCAGGAGTTCAAGACAAGCCTGGCCAACATAGCGAAACCCCATCTCTACTAAAAAACACAAAAATTAGCTGGGCATGGTGGTGCATGCCTGTAGTCTCAGCTACTCAGGAGGCTGAGGCAGGAGAATCACTTGAACCCTGGAGGCAGAGGTTGCAGTGAGCAGAGATCACACCACTGCATTCCAGCCTGGGTGACAGAGTGAGACTGTGTCTTAATCTCAAAAAGAAAAAACTGAAAAATCCACAAATATGTGAAAATTGAACAACACACTTCTAAACAAATCAATGGATTAAACAAGAAATAACAAGGAAAATGAGAAAATACCTTGAGATAAATGGAAAGGAAAACACAACATACCAAAACTTAGAGGACACAGAGAAAGCAATGCTAAGAGAAAACAGTATGCAGTAAACACATACATTTCTTTAAAAAGATGTCAAATAAATAGCGTAACTGTACACCTTAAGAAACTAGAAAAGAAGAGCAAATTAAAATTCAAGCTATCAGATGGAAAAAAAAATTTGTATAGAGATAAATGAAATAGACAGTCAAAAAACAATATTGAAAATCAATGAAGCCAACAAGTTGGTTCCCTGAAAAGATCAAGAAAACTGACAAACTTCTAACTAGACTGACAAAGAAAATAAGAGTTAAGACACAAATTACTAAATTCAAAGATGAAAATGAAGACAATGCTACAGATTTTACACAAATAAAAAGATTACAAGAAAATACTATGAGCAATTGTACACCAACACATTGGGTAACCTAGAAATAATGAACAAGTTTCTAGAAACACACAATGTACCCAAACTGAATCATGAAGAAATGAAGGATCTGAATAGACCTCTAAGAAGTAAGGAGATTGATTCAGTTATTCAAAACCTGGCAACAAATAAAAACCTAGGTCCAGGTGGCTTACCTGTTGAATTCTACCAAACATTGAAAGAAGAATTAACACCAATTCTTCTCAAGCTCTTCCAAGAATTGAAGAGGAGGGAATAGTTCCTAACTCATTCTACGGAGCTAGCATTATCCAATACCAATGCCAGACAAAGACGGTACAAGAAAACTACAGAACAATATCACCTATAAATCTAAATATAAAAACCCTCAACAAAATACTAGCAAACCAAATCCATCAGCATTGTAAAATAATTATTACCATGACCAACTGGGATTAATCCCAGGAATGCAAGGGTGGTTAAACACGTGAAAATCAAACAAGGAAACACATCACATTAATAGAATGAAGGAAAAAAATACATAATCATCTGAATTATTGGAGAAAAATCCAACACTCTCTTATGATTAAAAAACACTCAATAAATTATGAATAGAATGGAAGTTCCTCAAAATAATAAGTCATATATGAAAACCCCATAACTAACATCATACTCAGTGATGAAAGACTGAAAGCTTCTCCCCTAATATCAGAAGCAAGACTTTGCCTACTTTTGCCACTTCTATTCACCATCATATTGGAAGTCCTAGCCAGAGCAATTAGGCAAGAAAAAGAAATGAAAGGCATGCAAATTAAAAATGAAGAAATGAATTAATGCTCACTGATTGAAAGAATCAATATCATTAAAACGTCCATACTGCCCAAAGCAATCTATAGATTCAGTGTTATTCCTATCAAATTACTAATGCCATTTTTCACAGAATTAGAAGAAACTAAATTAAAATTCATATGAAACCAAAAACAAGCCCAAATAGCCAAGGCAATTCTAAGCAAAAAGAATAAACCTGGAGGCATCATATTATCCAACTTCAAACTATACAATAAGTCTACAGTAACCAAAACAGCATGTTACTGGAACAAAAATAGACATATAGGCCAATGGAACAGAATACAGACGACTGAAATAAATCTGTACACCTACAACCAACTGATCTTTGACAAAGCCAATAAAAATAAACAATGAGTAAAGAATATCCTATTCAATAAATGGTGCTGGGGAAACTAGCTAGCCATATGCAGAAGAATTAAACTGAACCCCTACCTCTCACTGTATATAAAAATTAACCAAGATGGATTAAAGACTTAAATATAAGATCTCAAACTATAAAAATCCTAGAAGAAAACCTAGGAAACACCCTTCTAGACACTGGCCTAGGCAAAGAATTTGTGACTAAATCCTCAAAGGCAAATGCAACAGAGACAGAAATGGACAATTAGAACCTAAAGAGATTCTGCACAGCAAAGGAAACTACCAACAGAGTAAAGAGACAACCTAGGGCCTGGGAGAAAATATTTGCAAACTATGCATCCGACAAAGAAAATGTTTGCTAACTATGCATCTGACAAATAACTAATATCCAGAATATATAAGGAATTTAAACAGATCGACAATAAAAAAATAACTCCATTAAAAGGTGGTCAAAGCACATTAACAAATACTTTCCAAAAGAAGACATACAAGTGGCCAACAAACATGAAAAAATGCTCAATATTACTCACCATCAGAAAGATGCAAATCAAAACTGCAAGGAGACACCATCTCATACCCGTCAGAATGGCTATTATGAAAAAGCAGAAAATAACAGATGTTCGTAAGGTTGAAGAGAAAGGAAAATGTATCTACATTGTTGGTGGAAATGCAAATTAGTTCACCCCCTGTGGAAAAAAAGTTTGGCGATTTCTCAAAGAACTAAAAATAGAATTACCTCAACCCAGCAACCCCATTACTGGGTATATACCCAAACAAAAATAAATTGTTCTACCAAAAAAACACCTGCACTCATATCTTTATTGTAGCACAATAAATAGCACAATAGCAAAGGCATGTAATAACCCAGGTGCCCATCAGTGGTGAACTGGATAAAGAAAATGTAGTATATATTGAGGTAGGAGGCGGGACTCAACTCCAGAGATGGGGTTCAGACACTGGACCAAGTTGAAGACTGGCTAAAACAGGGCCAGGGTGGAAGCAGCTTTCCATAAGACACACCCCCAGTGTGCCATGTCAATTCACCTTGCCATGAGAACACTTAGGAGTTACTGCCCCTTTCCATGACAATGACTCAAAAATTACCACTCTTTTCCTAGCAATTTCTGCATAAACTGCTCCTTAATCTATGTGTAATTAAAAGTAGGTATAAATATGACTGTAAAACTGCCCTGAGCTGCTACTCTCAGCACACTGCCTGTGGGGTAGCCCTACTCTGCAGGAGAGGTCATGGAGCTGTAACGTCACTGGAGCTCAAACACTGCTCAAACATTTCGATAAAGCTGTTTTCTTCTACCCTATCACTGGCTTACTCTTGACTTCTTTCTTGGGTGAAGCCAAGAACTCCTGTGAGCTAAGCCCCACTTTGGGGGCTTGCCTGTCTTGCATCACATATACAGCCATAAAAAAGAACAAAATCATATCTTTTGCAGCAATATGGATGCAGCTGGAGGCCATTATCCTAAGCTAATTCACACAGAAACAGAAAAACAAATACCACATGTTCTAATTTAGAAGTGACAGCTAAACATTGGGTATACATGGGCACAAAGACAGGACCAATAAACACTAGAGATTCCAAAAGGGAGGAGAAAAAGATAGGGACCAGGGTTCAAAAACTACCTATTGAGTAATATGTTCACTAGCTGGGTGACAGGATCTTTAGAAGCCCAAACCTCAGCCCACACAATATACCATGTGACAAACCTGAACATGAACCCCCTAAATCTAAGATGTAAAAAAAAAGCAAGGTGATATAATCTTACATGTAGAAATGCTCAAGATTTCACACCAAAAAATAAAGAATAAAAACCAAAAAACTATCAGAGCCAAAAAACAATTCAACAAAGTTGCAGGGTATAAAATCAGCATCCCTAAAATTAGTTGCATTTCTATGTAGTAACAATGAAAAGGAAATTAAGAAAATAATTATATTTATAATGACATCAAAAAGAATAAAATACTTAAGAATAAATGTAATGAAGAACCTGATAAACCAGTATCCTGAAAACTATAAAACATTGCTGAAAGAAAATAAAGACATAAATGGAAAGACATTCCATATTCATAGAAATGTCTTTAAGTTCGTAGGGATGTTAAGATGGCAATATTACCAAACAGTCCACTGATTCAATGCAATTCCTATGGCATTTTTTGTACAATAGAAAAACCTACCCTAAAATTCACATAGAATGTTAAGGGAACCCAAAAAAGCAAAACAATCTTGAAAAAAAAATAAAGTTGGAGAGTTTACTCTTTCTAATTTCAAAACTTACTACAAAGCTACAGTAATCAAAACAGTGTGGTGTGGTATAAAGACAGACATACTGACCAATGAAATACAATAGAGAACCTAGAAATAAACTCTTGTATATATGGCCAAATGATTTTCCACAGAGGTTCCAAGAACATTCAGTGGGAAATGGATGGTCTTTCAACAAATGGTGTTGGGTTTCCAACTGGATATCTTCATGCAAGAATGAAGTTGGACCCTTATTTTACACTGAATACAAAAATTAACTCAAAATAAATCAAACACGTAAACTCTTGCTAAAACCATAAAACTCTTAGAAGCAAATATAGGGGATATCTTTATGATATTGGATTTGATAATGATTTTTTAAAATATAACACCAAAAGCACAAGCAACAAAATGAAAAATAGACTACATAAAAATTTAAAGGGCTGGGCAAGGTGGCTCATGCCTGTAATCCCAACACTTTGGGAGGCCGAGTTGGGTGGATCACTTGAGGTCAGGAATTCGACACCAGCCTTACCAACATGGCAAAACCCCATCTCTATTAAAAATACAAAAAATTAGCTGGGCATGGTGGCAGGTGCCTGTAGTCCCAGCTACTTGGGAGCCTGAGGCATGAGAATTGCTTTAACCCAGGGGACAGAGGTTGCAGTGAGCCAAGATTGTGCCACTGCACTCCAGTGTGGGCCAACAGAGCGAGAGATTCTGTCTCAGAAAAAAAAAAAAAATGTAAACTTTTGTTCATAAAAGGGCACTATCAAGAGAATAAAAAGGCAACCCATGTAATGGGAGAAAACATTTGGAAATCATATATCTAATAAGGGATTACTATTCAAAATATATAAGGAGGCTGGGAGTGGTGGCTCACACCTGTAATCCCAGCACTTTGGAAGGCTGAGGCAGGTGGATCACTTGAGGTCAGGAGTTAGAGACCAGCCTGGCCAACATGGCAGAACTCCCATCTCTACTAAAAAAATACAAAAATCAGCTGAGTATGGTGGCATGCCCCTGTAGTCCCAGCTACTCAGGAAGTTGAGGCAGAAGAATTGCTTGAGCCCAGGAGGTGGAGATTGCAGTGAGCCAAATCAGCCTGGTCAAAATAGCAAGACTTCATCTCTGCCAAAATTTTTTTAAAAATTAGCCGGATGTGGTGGTGCACACCTGTAGTCCAGTACTGGACTTGAGCCCAGGAGGTCGAGGCTGCAGTAACCCATGATGGCACCACTGCTCTCCAGCTTGGGTGACAGAGTGAGATCTCATCTCTTAAAAAACAAACAAACAAACAAAAACTCCTACCACTTAACAATAAAAATCAAACAATCAAATTCAAAAATGGGCAAAGGATTGAAAAGATATTTTGTCCAAAGAATGTATATAGATGGCCAATATACTCATCAAAACTTGTGCAACATCATTAGTTACTAGGGAATTGCCAACTAAAACCACAATAAAATAGCAATTCATACCCATTAGGATGGCTGTTATGAAAGGAATGGAAAATAGCAAGTGTTGGCCAGGATGTGGGGAAATTGGAACCCTTGTGTGTTGCTCATGGGAATGTAAAATGATGCAACCACTGTGGGAAGCAGTATGGTAGTTCCTCAAAAAGATAAACATAGAATTACCATATGTCCTAGCAATTCCACTTCTAGATATATTCCCAAAAGAATTGAAAACAGGGACTCAAGCAGAATATTTGTACACCAATATTCATAGCACCATCATTCACAATATCTAAAAGTTGGAAGTAACCCAAGTGTCCACCAACAGATGAATGGATAAATAAAATGTAATATAGATATACAGTGGAATATTATTCAGTTGTAAAAAAGGAATGAAATTCTGACACATGCTACAGCACGATAAACCTTGAAGACATGATGTTAAGTGAAATAAGCCAGACACAAAAGGACACATATTGTATGATTCTACTGACATGAAGTGCCTAGAATAGACACATTCAGAAATAAGAGAGTAGAATACTGGATATCAGGGGCTGGCAGAGGCAAGACTTGGGAGTGACTGCTTAGTGGGTATAGAGTTTCAGTTTGGGCTGGTGAAAGTTCTGGAGATGGAGGGTGGCAATGGTTGTGGAGCATTGTGAACATGCTTAATGCCA